>NW_025110480.1:0-39615 GCF_011392965.1 Frieseomelitta varia | reverse complement strand
ATATATATAAGTGTCAGTAAACATTTCTATGGTGATAATAAAATTAATAGCTATTTTTAAATATTCTATTGTTTATATTAAATACACATGTCGACGGAACATATAGATGTCGTTGATCTAAATTCTTCGAAGTAGAGGTCGCTACATTTTGTGACAGCTCGCACTAATTACGAAAAAAACCTAATTAAAAGGAGTAATTTACGAATTTTTTTATATGCCTCCTCAAACTTAGGCTCCCCGCTTTTTTTCTATGTGATTTTTGTCCTAGAAAAACGTGTGTGTAAAAAGTTGAATATTTTTTTCAATAGATCGAAAGATGTCCTTGTCGCACACTGTTGCTTTTCTTGTCAAACGTTCCGAGACAAGGAGAGCAATAGCGTGCGACAAAGACAGCAATATAAATTAATTCCGCCATTTCGCCGCTACGCGACGCTAGCATTTCAATGCCCATAAATTAGGCAAATTTTCAAAGAAAATTAATTTGTGGAATTTTTTTGTGGACTTTTACAATTGCTGTCAGCTTTCTTTTCTTTTTGTGTTTCACTTAACCTACGAAGTATATAAATAGAAATTTTCAAATTCCATTGACTTTATCGTAGCGTTCAAAATCAATGGATTAAAATTGAACATTGGGATGTTTAGTTGGAACCAGCAGGTTTAGATTAGATAGTAAATTAGGAAGAAAAGCGCGTAGAAAGTAAAGTAATCGCGTAAAAATGTGAAATTTATTATATTTTTAAGTTTCGCTATTGTCATTGTGAGTCGTTACCACGTCACGTAAAAATGTTAAGGGATTTAGGTGGTTTGTAGAGCAGGGAACAACATTGATTACTTACTCTTTTATATATACGTTGTCTGTGATTGAATCATGTTTTCATTGATTGAACAAATTAATTGAACAAAAACATGGATTATTATGAAATATTGTTTTATTTAACAACAATTGACAAAACTGAAGCTGGTACGTTGGATATTTTTATATTTTATATTTTAAAAACGAATAAATATACATAAATATGAATTAAGTAACGAGTACTAACTACGAGTAATAACATATAAATAATATTAATAAAAATTTTACGATTTTAGATGTTGTAGGACCAATTAATGATTTTAACGAAAGACTGCAACAAATTTTACAAAAAGTACAAACAATTTCAATGAAAAATAATGGAAAACTCAAGATCGATACTGTCGATAACAAAAACGAACCCAATGATATCAGGTAATATTTAATAAAAAGACGCATTTTTTGCAATTTATCTAAAATATATTAGCTGCTATATTAGAATGAATCATTTTTCTCAACATCTGGACATAATCGACGATGTCGATGGAGATTGAATTCTATTGGTCTTTGCTTTAATCAAATTAAAACGGTTCGTTCAATGGAACAAAGACATTTTATATTAACAAAAGACGAACATTCGTACACAGCTATCGCAATATTTAAAATCATTTTATCGATGAATGTATTGTAGTACATTGTTAATGAAAATTACTTTTAGGTATCAATACATATGTACGATTGTACATGTTCTACAAAATATAAAAATAAATAATTCTGCAAATGACGAATCTTTATACAGCGTTCAGCAATTTCGTACTTTAAAAGCTTCTGTGGAATTAATAACTGCAATAGGGATTATATCCTGTCTTTTACCTGGCGTTGGAGTTGACATGGCTAAAACATGTCCCAAAGCTCTGTTGATCTGCAAGGAAGAGCTAACAGATTTACAGGTACAGGCGAATTATAGTTGTTGCAGCAAATTAAGATGTACGAATTAAAAAAGTTAAAAATATGATTCATGATTTCAGAGATACAAGAGGTTAAAATTTACAGTTAATTCACTTATACAGTTGTACGATGACATTATGTTTCGTCCTGCGATACTTATTCAAATTGGACCGTTACTGGCTGCACTTTTACAATTATGCCATGCCCCATTGATGAAACCATCCAAAGAGGCTACATCGATTCGAGAAGGAAATGCGAATAAAGATAAATTTATAATGACTGCAGATTTATATGATGAATTAAAAAAAGACCAAGAACACTTTGCGTGTCTGTTTCACAAGTTGTTAAATAAATGTCCTTCTTCTACATGCATGAAAGAATTGATGGTAATCCTTGGTATTACAGAAGCACCAAAATGGCTTCGACGTGAAACTCGTAAATATTTAGTAGAGCAGCTTATGCAATCTAATGGAATAGTTTCAATCATAGCTGTTGTCTGCGAAGATGTATTGGATCTTGGGGAACATTGGGATAAGTTGGACATTATTTCCCGATTAATAGTCACATCACATGGAATTAATGCTGACCAATATTACAAATCCATATGCTTACAAGTATATTTCGCATGTTACTTTTGTCACATTTATTTCCTTGAGCAGTCAGTAATTTTAGGATAAATTATATTTGTTTCAGTTATTAAGTCTTTTAACATCAACACAGATTAAGCATTCAACTACAATAGCAAATTGCTGTATCACTGCACTTTATGAATACAATTCGAATGTTTGTTATAAAAACATTGTGGCGGTAATGTGCGATCCATTACTAGTAAATTCAGAAAATGAACAAAAAGTAAAAAGCGAAGAAGAAGTGGAAAGATGCATTGAAAAATTGACAAAATGTTTTGTTGTCACGGAGGCCTTGTTTAAACGATTGCCTTGTCAACTCTTAATGAACGTAGCAGTTCCTCTGTTTTCATTATACAACGATATTAGACAAAGTGCTTGTGTATTGAAAAGTAAACTTAAACAACTTGTACTACTTCTTTTGTATGAAGAATCAACAAGAAACGATCTTTTTGGTGTACTTCTTGGGCATAACTTGACAAATAATTTTGGAAACCGTTTGGAGACAAAATTTGGGCTAACAGGTGGAATTGAAATTGTTGGAATAGACAAGAAGACTTGCAAATATGAAGAATTCGCAGACACTTTATTTGATACGATATTTACTACAGAGGTACTGTCAACTGAATTATTTTCCTATTTATTGAAATATCTATCAAATTCTATGAAATTAGATCAGAAGGAAGATCAAAGTGTGTTAGAAACTGAGAACGATTTAATGGAAAAGATCGAAGAAAAATTAGCAGCTGTAAAACTTTTGTCGAATCTAGCTAATATATCTGCTGTGCAAGAAGCACAAATTGAAGATCCCAAATTATTAATGTATTTTATAAAATCGTTATTTAATCAGTACATCGGAAGAAGACTCCAGATTCATCAGAATTCACCAGAAGAGGATGATTGCGAGATCTTATACGTTGGCTTAATGTTGATGAAAATGATTTTAAGTGAAAGAAAGAAACCTTTAGATTGGACAGTATTTAGCGATTTTGTAAAATTCTTGAAAGAATGTTGCGTTTCAAACATCTCATCTCAATTGTTATTACTAATACGAGAATTGATAGCACTAATTGAAAGTCAAGGTAAATCGGAACGAAAACAATATCAGGACTTATCAGTTAATCGTAAAGTGTCTAACAAATTCGAAGAAGCACTCAAAGATCTTGCAGATCCGTTACTACCTGTACGTGCTCATGGACTTGTAATTCTTACCAAACTAATTGAAAATATGGATCCATGTGCTATTGCTAGAAAAATGGTTCTTCTACAATTATTTAATGTTGGTAAAAAGAATTTTTCTTTTATTTTAATTGTTTGCAATGTATATCTATTTGTATGTCATACATATGTATATCTGTTTTATAGGAAAATTTGAAACACGAAGATTCATTTATATATTTGGCAGCAATTAATGGATTATGTGCTTTGGCTACTTCGTATCCACAAGTAGTTGTTGAAACATTAGTAAAGGAATATATTGATATGCCACAACGTGTTTCAGCTGAAGAAATAACTACGGAAACGAGAGTTAAGTTAGGAGAAGTGCTTGTAAAAATGACGAGAAATTTAGGTATTTCTTTTTCTTCTTCTGTTCGTAAAATTTTTTTACATTATATTATTTTGTAGGCGAAATGGCACCAGCTTATAAAAACATCTTGATAAATGGATTCTTATGCGCTGCACGAGACACAAATTCTTTAGTACGTGCTTCTAGTCTTTCCTGCTTGGGTGAACTGTGCAAGGTATTAGGTTTTCATTTGGGCGATATAGTCATTGAGGTATGTATCAATTTCAAATATCAAAATTATATAGAGCCGCAAAATCTAATTTGGTAATCCCAGTGTGATCTTTCGAGATTTTAAAAATCTATTGTACACATTTGACTTGCAGATTTTGACTTCATAGAACGCGATATATTTTAGATTATCTTTCTGTTATATCTGCTATTTTATCAGAATAGTTAAAAAAAAATATTCGTTAGAAAATTATTTAAAATTATTATATCCGTTTGATGTAAATTTTTAGATAATCTATTGCATCAGCTGTATTGTAAAAACAGACAAAGCTCCTGAATGTCGACGAGCTGCAGTTATGATTAGCACTTTATTATTCCGTGGTCTTGGGAAAAGTACATTAACAAGCATGGATAGAAATCTGGTCGATTTATATCGTGGTCTTAAATATTTACGAGACAACGATGAGGATCTAGTGTTACGTTTACATGCTCAATTAGCTCTGGAAGAATTGGACTCTATAGTGCAAGATTTTCTCCTTTCATCTTCGAAACTTGAAAAAAGAATTATCCTTTAGTTCGTAATTTGTAATTCGTATTTTTATAGAGTTTTATATCAAGAATTTTATTTGTAATGTATAAACTTTGGCGATCATAAATAAAAACGAATAGAATCGGATTTTGATTTAACGTGTTTTTGTTATTACAATTATTATACAACATTTTTATACACACTTGGGAAATTGATCAATGTTACTTTTTTTTATCTGGACGATATTTCTTCTTTTTCCCACGAAAAGAAGATTAAAAACACGACGGAACTGTTTATTTGTAGGTAGACTGCTGTGTCTACTATAGTCTTTTAGGTATAAGGGTGTAACCACTTTTGTAATCACTTTGTCGATAAAAGAATCGGAATAGGCACGGATTAACGTATAAAAAATTTATTTTAATACTAACCAGTTTACTCTTCGTTGAAAAAATGAAAAGCTTTGTTGAAACGTGGACTACAAAAATATTGTATCTTTCGAGAAAAATCCAGCTAAACGAATATCATCTCGCTTAAGAGACACGTACAGCCTTTGCGGTTGTGGAGTTGAAGTTGGCGAAGGTCTAGGTGTTACAATACGTAAAATAAACTCTTTACAACAAGGTTCTGGAAACGTTTTAAACTTATCTCCAGCCCCATCTACATCTGAAGTATTATTGAGAGAAGTCATTGCAAGAGCAGCCTAGAACACAAAATTATCAATGACATATTATTTTACTTAGTATAAACATCAGCATTAAAGAGTGTTGTAATCTAGAAAATCTTAATAACCTTGTATAATTAATTGAAATATGAAAAAGTATATACATAAAAGCTAAATTTCCCTTTTTTTTTATATCTAATAACATTTTCGCATGTCAGAAACTGATTCAAAAAGTGTTGTCTAAATTAGAATACCTCCTTGAAGTACAAGTACATGTACAAATTTTTAATAATACCTTTTGAGCATTTCTAAACATTGCCGTTATTCGAGATCCGATATTTCCTCTAGAACCACCTGGTACATCCACCTCTTTTCCTCGCATTAACTGGATAAGAAATGAAGTAAATTCTTTAGAATCATCGTTTCCACCTAATTTATGTTGTAAAGAATTTACTTGTGCTACAAGAGCTTCTACACCTTCTATATCTTGAATAATTTCCTGAAATGAATTAATTTATGATATTTGTCGTTTTATTTGTACAAGGATCTATACAGATTAACAATATTGAAAAAGATATGTAAAATGTAAATACATAGATAGATATATAATTTGAAAATACCTCGTATATATGTAATTTCTGATGAATAGGTTTTGTAGCATATTGTAACTTATTAAGTATACTAAGTGCAACATCGGGTAAATGTGGCAGAGCATCTTGTTTTTGTTCGTTTAAAGTATAAAGTGCTGCATGGGTTAAGACTGGTAAGAGAAGTTGAGCAATTTGGCCAGTGCGCTTTGTACTTAAGAAATGCAGAGCTTTCTCAGCCTCTCTTGTATCGTCAAACAACCGTTTTTGTCGATGCGCAGGTACAGGCAGAGCTGAATTCCAAGTTGTAGACCATGGATTATTGGGAATCAACATTCTTGCTGATAAGTGACCTTAGATAATAGTTTGTATAATTGTAAGTTTTTCTCCTTAAAAAATTTTATAATTTTAATTTAAAAAAAGAAAAGGAATATAAAACATAAAGAAACCTTTGGGTTGACCCCATTCGTCTATTCCATCTTCTTCAATCCAATCTCTCGGGGAATACCAACGAATAAAGTCTTCCAAAACTGCTCCAGGATTTGCTGCCTGTGTTAAATTTTAATAATTTTTTTTTAGGATTCAAAGGATTTTTTCAAAAGATTACAAAATAAATCATATTTTTTAAAAATTTTATGTAGTTTATTTTTATATTGTCACCTTGAAAGACTCCATGTCAGACAATAACGAGGCGCTCATTAATCTCGCTCGCATTTCTGAAGCATGTTTGCTAGTTCCAAGCTGCATCATTACTTGAGCATCTTCCTCAAGTTGATCCTCCGTTTTTGGTACAGGATCTTGTGTTATCGGTAGATAAAGAGAATCTCCAGTTTGGATTAACCTAAATAAAATGATTACTCGATTCAATTTATAATATCTTATAATATCAGTTACATATTGATATGTTCCCGGTAAAATTACAATTTACAACATATTGCACATCAATGTTTTTTTAACGTGTATTTTGACAAAAATATCAAAAATTACTGAACTATTGATACTATTAGCAATATTATTACTGAAACACTTCATCGTAAAAATGTTCGTATTGTAAACAATTTTTCAACTTGTTATTTATTGTATTTTAATTGAAAAAAAAAAAAATTATTTTAACAAATGAAAAGATATCAAAATACATCGTTGGATATGTTAATTGATTTTAATTGTTATTATAATGGAATACGTTGTTGATTAGTCACTTTAAATAAAAATAAAAAGGTAAAAACATCCACTGTTCACGTTTCTAATAAAAATAAGTTTCAGCGCAATAATTTTTATATTTTCGTAGGTATTCCATGTTTATATGAAAAGTGGATTGACGTATAACAAATAATATTTTGTAAAAAGCTGACTGTACTAAAAATTCATACTTGAGTGAAGGATGTTTGGCCAATCGTCCTGCAGGTTTGTTCCACAACAGATGCGATGCTTTCTGCTGTGTCCTTAATGTCAAATCGTCTTCATTTGCTGGTTCCTCAGATGTACATTCGAAAAATTCTTCTTCTTCTGATTCTGCTAAAATTAGGGAAGGAAAATCAATTGGAAAAAGTAGTTAAACAAATTTAACAACGGTCAAATTTTGTTTGTTATTTCGTTTTTTAATTTGCGTTTTACTTGTGCTGTTTTCCTCTTTTATAAAATAATAATTTATTATTTTATTTGTCTAATTAACACGGGGGAGGACGCGAAATATTTAATTAATTGATACAGTTGCAATTATATTGTATCATGAATCTTTCAAACTTGAAAAAATAAGTAATTATGTATTTTACGCATATAAATTTATGATATATAAACCTTAATAAAACTTACAATTATTACAAGTATCTAAAATTTTATTATATTAAATATCAATTCTATCAATCTGTATAATATAACTTCATTTGGCTGCGAAGACAAAATTTATTAATAAAATTTGTTGTTTGGAAATTGATTATACGTAAATTAACGTAAATTTTTCAAATTACCTTTACCTGTTTCAAATTCGTCAGTGTCTACACTTTGAGATTTATACGCCATTTCTTCTCTTGCCTTCTTTTTTTCGATACAACAGTTCATCATCTAAAAGAATACATGATTTTAGTTTATAAATTTACTTGAAAATAATGCAAATTCTGATCTGAAATTCTTCTGCTACATAAATGTAATGTGTTTTGTTGAATTAAAATTAAATCAGTTTTAAACTTTTATTTCTAAAAAAATTAGTTTTCAATCGTGTATCACAGAGAAATCAAAAAAAGAAGAATTTTACCTGAAGTTTTTGATGTAATATACATGTCCTTATAGAATCTGGAAAACCTGGGCTCACTCTTAAATAATACAGATTTATGTTTTAATGTTTTGTTATAATTTCAAGAGTAATTAAGTGTAGTATGTTTATATTAAAAGCCAAAGTATAAATACATATTTTAATAAAGAATATGTACGCATATATTTTTTTCATGTTCAAATATCTTTTTACAAATAGACAAAATAATTGTGAAAATAATTTTCACAATTTGTTGGAATAACTAATATTATAATAAATAATAATAAGTTGCTGATAATAAATTTTTATAATTTATACTTATCGAAAAATGAATACGCATCTTTTTTAATATTGTCGATGGTTTTATAATCGAACTGTAAGATACTTTGAAATGAAAAATTTTCAATATTTCTATAAAGCAAAGGATAAAAGTCAGATTTAAAACATCTACCTTTATCTTAATTTATCTCCGTGTAAAAGTCCATGACTTAAAATTTACAATTCATTAATTTATCAATATCATTTGTTAGCGTATCATATTTACTAATACCAATGTAATCATGATAATTATGTTTTATTACGATGCTCGTCGAAATTTCAAAATGTTTCACACACAACAAACATAACAATATCTTTATAATAGTTTGACTACTTTATACATAGATATAAAACCGCTGAATGATTGATGTTTCGTGACTATTCGAGTGTTCGAAATAAAAAAAAAAAAAAAAAACTAGTAATGTAACGTATGGTGATGCCTAGTACCCGCCAAAAGCTTCAGGTTGGCTATACCGAATGTATTACATTATATATATATATATAAAATATATACGATTTTAAAAGCGCGCCTAAAATCAATCGAATAATCGCGCGAAAAATCGAAGCAGCAGTCAAAAGATGGATCGAAACTTCGTTTTCCGAAGACACGTGCATTCTTTCTATCCTGCCCTACCTCAGCCTGCACCGCTACAAGCGAAAGACGAGCTTCTAGAGGGGGTCGAACAGCGGCAAATTCTTGCAGTCTAGTCGAAGACCGTGATGCCGATGCTACCTAGCTGAACTTAACGGTTCCTCAGTATCGAACTCGGTGTCGTTGCTCGCGAGTTACGCGCGTTCTTATCGATCGATATACTCGAAGAAAAACTCGAGTTGTTCGATTATTAGGTGATTTACGTTGCGAATACGTATACATAGTTAGTACAGTTAGTACAGATAAATGGAAGTATATATAATTCGTTTGTTTCGAGAACAAGAGGCATCAACAGGTGGCATCAACGAATCTTCTTGATGCTATTTCTTGTACACGCGTGCGAAACGAATTTTTCTTTTCAAGTGATACGTCTTTTTACGTGACTTCTTTAAGAAAGCTGGCTACGAGTTTCAGCTTTATCGGAACGCGTCATGGGCCAAAACTGGTTTTAAACCAATGCTGACAAATATGAGTAAGTAAATATCTGGATTTTTTTCTTTCCTCCTCCTCTTCTCCTTCTTCCCCTCCTTTTTTTCTTCTTTTTTTTGGATTAATTTTTCTTTGTGAGATTTAGATATCATATGTATTATCATATTTCTAATAATATTGATTGTAAAAGTGAATGGAAAAGTGTTTTTATTTATGGAAGTATTTTCCCTTTAAGATGTAATACCATTTGATTAAACTGACTAGGATAATTTTTAAATTTTGGATCTCTTTCGAATTTCGAATAATTTGAAACGTTTCATCTTTATTCCAAGATAAATAAATTTTTAATTAATCTGTGTTATATTTCACTGTTATATTTTCCACAAAATTTAATTCACGTGCTCGATTAGATCATCGATATACAGTTTTAATCACACACACACACACACACACACCTGATGTATGTATGTATAGTGTATGTAGTTAAATATGTAGTTAAAATATTTAACGATACGTACATACATATATAGAATCATTATCTTTTTTCTCGTATATATAACCGAATTAATAAGTATATCTTAGTCAAATTTTATGTATTACATAGCAGTTATTCAATTTTTCAAATTTTCATATAAGCTAGAAACAAAAATAACGCAAGACGTAGTTGTATTTTTACAGAAGTAAAAAAGTTGAATTTAACATATAATATAATAAACGTATAATGCTAAACCTATCTCTATTTTAAATTCTGTGTGTAATGGATACATTATGAAAAATTGAAGAAAAAAGAATAAACAAAAGTTTGAAACGTTGAATTAAGAAACAAAGACAGGCAAATTAGCAAATTAAACTGATAGCGAGAAAAAATATGCGTAAGCATTGTCATCATCTTCATTGCGTTTGTCACTTAAATGATCGACGTGAAAAAACAGTGTAATAAGAAGAAAATGAAGCGAGCACGCGTCTATTAAAAACAAAATGTAAGATTTCACTCACTGTGGCATTCCACATGGAGAGCTCTTTGCCAATTTGTACCTTACAACTCAAACAAGTATAGCTGCATTATAGCGACAAGTTTCAAAGGGTGAATGCACCTACGCATACACCTCACGAGTATCGTCTTTAGCATGTACTGGCCGACCTTGAACCATGTACAACGCGAGGTCAACCTATATAGTGTGTCTCTCGTGTGCATGGAACCAAGATTCAGACCATGATTCAGACGACGATTCAGACGACGATTGGACATTACCGTAATAAACTTTTATTCAAATAATCAATCGAGTATCATAGAGACGGTCAACTGTAGTACATCGAATTTATCGCAGAATTAAAACATCAGAAACTAGTAAAAGTTGGAGTTATTTCTCCGATGTATGAACAACCCGATGTATTAGAAAAGGAGAAACCTTGAAAAATGTTACGTCCTGTTCCACATAGTTTTACATTAAAAATTGGAGGCTATGATAATTCCGTCCTATCTGGCAACTATTACGAAGAAGAAATTTCTACGATTTCCTTGTGCAAAGTCCAACAAGCGTGGCAGTGCTGGCTTGCTTGCCCAGTTGCCTGCTCGCCATGACCATCGAACCGTGTATTGTTCTCTTGCCTCGATTTTTCTATTTCATTACTTGCACTACCTGTAACTATCTGTAACTATACATGTATCTCTATTCTTATACATTAGCAAGCATCTAACGCTTGGAATTTAGCTCGCGAATTCAGTGGTAAAAATAATTACGTTATTCCGTTTGAACTTGGAGACAGAAAGCAGCAGAATATCTCTTGCGTGCACCTACATTATGTATGTACTTTTTCAAATTTTACATTATCACGTATGTGTACAGACATACAGTGTTGTATCGTCGTGCATCGCTAAGTGATAATCTAAAGCGCTGGCCCAAAGTGGCAATGAAATTTCAAAATTTAAACACTCACAAAGTCGATTTTTAAGTCGAGCCTCCTGTCGTGTTTCTCCTGTCATCTCCCAAACACTTGTCAGGAACTCGGAAGGAAACACGATCGACAAACGGAATAGTACATGAGGATTTTATATTCTATATTCTACATTCGGTTGAAAGCAATTCCATTCGCGGCGGCGTGGTCTGTAACTGCATCGCGTTACGCTCAGAGAAAGGCATTTTACACGATCGTTCCGTGGTCGAGTTTTTCGCATACTTGGGAAAATAAACCGCAGAAGTGAATGTTAATAAACGAGTGATTTCTCTTTTACACCGCGAAACTCTGAAACGGGTGAATAAACTAGAATACATAGCTGGTTGCTTCGTAGATTTTAATCACGATCGATCAAGATCGTTCTTTAGTTCCTGCACATTATACATGTACAATCAATGAAAATGATTCCGTCGAATCTAAACGCGCTGTGAATCATCTGAAAATATGACATGTTTTACTTTCAGTTAATCTTTTTGTTAATTTGAAACCAATTTTTTGAAAAATATCATGAAATGTCATGAAACATATGTACGTCACATTTCGTTGAAATCGACCATCCGTCCATTCGCATTTCGATGATTAATTAGAAACTAAGTTAAAAAAGGTTTAACAAATGATAAAAATAACTAAGGACTAAACGTTTCTGACAAAATGTTCAACAAACTTGTCTCACGAACCTCGGACGAAAAGTTAGTATATATGTACATACATGCTAACCCACATCCCAGGAAGGTCGAGGGAAACTGAGTTTAGCGTGAACGTCGGAGCTCTCATTTCCGGAATCACTTCTTAATTTCCGTCATTGGACTGGTGGCGTAACTGCCAGTGCTTTTCGTACTCACCGATTATCAACGACCAACGGATCGATAAAAATTCACCGATTTTCCATTCTTTAACGTGCCACCGCGTCTAACCAGGTTGTACATTGTTTGATTTGGGCTAGTAACCGATTGGAAAGTAAAAATCAAATATTAGTCTTACAATGAACAAAAAATATATATATATATATATAATTAATAAATTTACTTTTATTCAATTTTCTGCCAAAGAGAAGAAATTAAAGAAATGTAGGAAGGAAAGTGAAAGTAATATTATTGTTATCGAGTAATATTCTTACAACTTAATTTACAACTAATTGTATTAATTGATACTGTTGCATAATGTTATTTATGGTTTTGCAATTCCTTTCTTCATTTTGTTTCTTTTTTTTTCGTTTTTCTTTCTTTCTTTCTTCTTTTAATGCCAACATTTCAATTTACGCAGAATATAATACAACGTAATAAATATAATATTCGAAATTCAAATCAATTTTACAATCAAAATTATTTTTACTTCGTTCGAAAGGGTTAAGATGGTAAGAATAAAGGAGATTATTCGAAAATGATTTATTTTCTCTATCTTAATGAAAAGTAAAAGTAAAGTTATCTTTGCCACGTAGCTATACGTACGTACATACACATCTACTACTCATTTATGCGTGTATGTATGTGTATACACTTATATATTTCTAATGCGTAATGCTTGCGATTCTGCTGGTTTCTCATCATTTCTCGACATTTCTCGTCGCAGAGAAACGCAGCAAAGGAGATGCAATGACGGGTGAACGACTCGGCAGAGAGATTCACAGTTACGGCAGCAGCGATTGCTCTACTGGTTGCGGACGGTTTTTTAAATCCGGTAATTAACACGGTGATGATCTTACGTTTCCTAGTTATTGTGCCTCCATTTTCCCTTTGTACGTTTTGCGTTTAGTCGTTCATTGTACCTATATTCTCACGACACGCATTGGAACAAAAAACCGACACTGCGCTCCTCCAACGTAACTTCTTTTCCAATGAAAGACAATGATTTTGCAATTTATCATCGACCTGATTTTTCATTTTTCTACTAGCAGATCAATAAACAATCACGGAGCACAGTGCTTTTACTATCGTTGATTGGCGAAGTAGATGGTAGACAAACTTGTCGTTTGATCAAGAGATTATAAATAAAATGTTTTTTATTTTGTATTTATTTTGCATTTAATATGTCTCCAATATGTTACGTATGTACACGCGTTATATCACATTGTTATATTTAAGAGTACGCGCGAAAACATATGCATACATATCAAATACTTGTGTAATTGCGTATTTGTAATTCTGAGTGGATGATGGTTGAGCCTTTTTTTCGAAATACAACGAGATAAACAAGTTGTTGGACCTGTGTGCTATAAGCAAACGTACAAAAGGTTTTTGTAAATTTTGTTGAAAACGAACGTACGAAAGAGAGTTGATGTCATCACATTTCACCGTGACAATGTAACTATTCACGAATAACACGAAAGTTAACAGCTTTCGATTCGATACTATGACATATATTACGTTACGACATTTGTACTCGTTGAGAAATTTAACACGTGTACCACGTTTGATTTCTTGAATGAATGATTGTCGGTTGGTGACAAGCGGAACCGCTAGAATACCAGTTAGAGGAATGGCACGGTGCACTATCACCTACCAGCAATATCCTGTCCTTTTGTTTTGTCTTGTCCTGTCCTGTCCGCGCATTCACAATTTATATATATATATATATATATATATATATATATATATGTATGTATGTATGTATACACACACTAGTATACATAAAACATTTTGTAATTTCATTGACACACAATTTCATTACAAGTTGCGATTGTCACGTCTGTATCGATAAAATAATATTGTACGTAATGGACGTAACGTATGTAGTCAAACATACGACACATATTATGTTATATATAAATAGATACATACATATGATTCGTTATATATATTATATTATACCGAGGTGTCTGTCACACCGAAAAATTACTTTTTCATTCACCGTAGCAAGTTTGTTCGTTGCGAGATGGAACGGTTAACAGTACTTGGACGGTTAGTTTCGCATACTGTTCCAACTGGTAGCGCGAACCGTTACAAGAATATGGAAAGTCCGACAGACAGATCGTCAAGATCGTAAAGACAGAGTTCACCAGATTCGAGTAAAATTCGATAATATCAACAGTTTATTCTAAGAAAAATTATCATTTTCAAACGTTTTGTGTTTGCGAACAAGTCTATAAGCATAAGATGTCAAAACAATGTCTAACGGCGACGGCGACGACGACAATGACGATGATTAAGGAGGAGAATGATGATTAATGCATATTTTGTGAATTAATTTACGATACAGTAGGTTTATTCACTTTATTTTTATTCAGTCACTTAGTGCCAAATTTGTGTTTAATATTAGGAAAGAAATTGACAAAATTCAATTTCGACCATTGTTACGTTCATCACAGTCTAGCACTCTCAGCGAACAATCTGTATAATCTAAATTTATCCAAACGAGATTAGCAAGTCGATTAGCAAAGCCAAGGAGAAATGATGAAAATACATGTATGGTGTTTGTATGTATGTCAGTGTGTACGTTTAAACTTTTGAAAGAAACATAGAACAATCTCCCTGTGAGAGAAAGCAATTTATCCATGATAAACATTGATATCGGATCAACGGTACAACTAATGACTAATCGTATCGACATATTCTAAAGCTCGTTTTATCTTATATAAATCTTTGTTTCGCGCATGGGATAAGCGTGGAAAACCGAAAGAGAACGAAAGTGAAAGGTGCGAATTCCGCAGGCCGTAGAAAATTACACACGAATCGACCACGTGTCTCCTATATTTCTTCATACGTAAGTATATTACCGGATGAGTGAAATAACAAGACGCGTTTCGCGCGAAATTTCTGGGAAAATCTGGAAAAACCGTAAATTCTCCAAACTCGTCAATATTAGAAAACATTGAATTACGTATAACTTGGAAATTCTATCAGAATTCGATACTACAATTCGATATTATCATTTGATCGTAAGAAAGTTGTCACTGCCAAAAAGTTAATACCTATTTATGCAAATTTACTTTTTTATAGACACAATAAAAAAATATTTTGTTTCATCCATTGAATATTATAATATAATATAATAACGACTTGCTTCGAGTTTGCACACGAATTTCGGCTCAACTTTTAAATTTCTCATAATTACTTGCGATTACGAAACATAAACATCGATACTCTAATTTCTAATTATTACTGTAAAAGACTAAAAGTACAGATAGATAGATAGATAGATACAGATAGAATATATGTATTTATAATTGTTTCTGGTTACTCAAGTTCAAATAAATCAATCTTTTACAATAAACCGGAGTAAATAATCTTTTGCTTGCTTGCAAAACATTGCAAAATGTTAATCTCTTTTGTTGTAAAAACTACGTAAATTCTATTGATTTACTCGTCGGATGCCAACGTTCTATGATAATAGCAAGGTCTTTACCAAGGTAACGATTCATTTTGGAGGAGTTACGTTCTGTGTCACAGTCTGATAATCAGAGATGTTATACCATATGCACCTACATGTTGAACATTAACGTTAGGTTCGACGATTAAGATGGTACACTTTTTTTTTTTTTTTTTTTCTCTCGAAATATTATACTCTATACTATAAATTGAACATTTCACGTTCCTCTGAATGAATTTTCAAACCATAGTATTTTTGTTACTTCGAACGCAAAGATAGAATTTCTCGTGTTTCTTTTTTTAAATTAAATTATTGGATAATTATTTTTCCCCTAAAAATATATATATATATATATATATATATATATATATATATATATATATACGACACGTCGTTTCCACCCTCGCAGGAATCGGACAACAGATCAGCTCAACATCGGCGCTTCTTTCGCTTAATAACAAAACAGGATTATATCATATCAAATTTCTCCAACTAAGAGCTGGAAAAGATGTTTCAAATATTCTGACATCTTTCTCTAATCGTGAAAGCGTTAGTTCCACGTGGGTTTGTTGGGAATATTTCCATTGGAAATGGAAGAAGGAGGAGAGAAGTGTCTCTAGTAATTCGAGCCGAGAATTGCATTAGCGTGCAACACCGATGTAGAATAAAAATTTTGCAAATCAGTTTAACGAATCGTTCGGCTGTTATTAATTATCAAGAAAATTGGCCAGGCGATAGACGATGACGCTAATGGTATAACATGATATGGTAAATTGATATAGCGAGTGGGTATGCGCTCCTGTGCTCCCATTAACAAGTATTCCGAGGCTCAGCGGCGTGACGAGTACATTCGTTAATTGGACATTCCGATCTGTTCTTATTCTATTTCCTTCAACTCCAAGACTCAAATCGTTGACTCCGCTCTAGAAATTCGACGATCATCATCAAGCTTCGCCGACCGAATAACTTCCGCAATCTTTTGCATTTACATCGCACCGCTTATTAGCGTTAAAGTTATTAAAGTTTATGCTACGTACTAGATTACCCGAGTTTTCAGGGTTGTTGATCGACGATTACGTTACGATACGAGTTGACGACTATGGCTTTGTCGTAGTTAAGTAGATTAATATTTAGCTAAGCAATTTTGAAGTAAAATTTTATCGCAGACGCACGATTAAATACGCGTACTTGAATTATCAATACAATACAGCGATAACTCTGTATATTATTTTCATTCTTGTTTATATCAGTTTTCAATTATTGTTACAGCCGGCTCAAATTGCTCATTAGCTTTTATTTTTCCTCCTTTTTTTTTTTAGAAAACAAAACTGCACATACATACTGCAAATACATATTGCAAATAATTCTTTACATTACTAACTAAAATATCGAAGTTTAGTTCGATAAAATTGTTTAATTAACTTGCAGACAACTAATTAAAACTTAACTAGACTCTTTCTTCAGAAAGTTTTTCAACTGTTACTTTATTGATCAAATTCGTACTTCGTTTCACCCTAATGCATGTACGTACATACGTTTCTTCCTATTTAAACACACTAAAATCCAAATAAAAAGAATCGTTGATAGTTATTAGTATTAGGAATTCGTACACCGTTGTTCGACTTTCATCGATAAGACTCATCGTTGTGAGGACATGCGTTGGACTCCGGCCATTGACTCGTAACGGGTTCAGTCTATGGACCCTGGTTTATTGTGGCTCGTTTAGGCTACACACAACTTTTAACCTGCTCATATGACTTTTCTCATGATTCTCAGTGACGAAATCGACGTGTTCTTCTTGCTTGCATCTATCGCCTATTTTTCTTTTTCTTCCAAGTACTCGTATTCGATCGAACGAGAGAAAACGATTGACGAGAAAAAAAAAAAGAAAAAAAGCAAAATTAACTTATTATAATAACGCAAACACAATGCATACGCAATACGTTCCGCCAATCATGATAGACGATAGATTTTAACGAACGATTTTACGCGAGAGAGAAAAAAAGAGAAAAATTTGTTTTGTTGACTTTCTTCCATTTTCAGATACATGTCCAACGGTGTTGCTGCTACTCGCAGGCATAATTGCAACGGTGGCAGCAATCTCCAGTTGTCCATGGGCGCAACACGTGCCTGACCTCGAGAGTTCTTGCATCTGTGACTACAACCTGGCCAGAGAACTCTCGGTGCAATGTGACATTGTCGATTACGAGCAGCTCTTATCCGCCATGCGGCGTCACGTTTCTAAAACCGCCGTAGACCTATTCTACATCAACAACAGCACTATAGCAACTCTGAGGAACGATTCATTCTCATTCGTAAAAGTCAACAATATCCAATTGTCCGGTTGCCAGATTAAAACTATCGAGCCAGATGCATTCAAAGGTCAAGAGAATTCATTGAAAAGCATTAATCTGAAAGATAACGAATTAATGGAAATTCCCAGTGCAACTTTGAAAACTCTGAAGAATCTTACGGTACTGGATCTCTCGATGAATAAAATTACGAAAGTGAACGATAACGCTTTTACAGGATTAAAATTAGTTACGTTAAAACTTTCTGATAACGAAGTTACTTTGGCACCTGGATCGTTTCGAGGATTGGAGAGATCGTTGAAAAATCTGAATTTGAAGGGTACTAGGCAGAAAAAGGTTCCTGAAGCACTCAGAGGTTTGAAAACACTGGCTTTTCTTGATTTATCGCAGAACAGTATCAGAGAGCTGCCCGGTTCCGCTGGTACGAAAGCTTTCGAGGGATTGGATTCGTTGACTGGGCTGAATCTTGAGAGGAATTTGATACAAAATATCGGATCGGATGCGTTTCATGGTATTAAGAATACATTGAGCTCACTGAGCTTGTTGAATAATCTTATTCCCGATTTCCCGACGGTTGCTATTAATAGCATTCAAGATCTTAGGGTGAGTTTTCGAGAATTTTATCTAATTTAATTAAGACGTCAAAATCGTGCGTGAACTAACTAACTAACTAATTCGCTTGTGAAATAACTTTCTTTTTATCGATATTGTTCATTCTTGTCCAACTTAAAATTAATCATGCTCGCTCAACAGATTTTCACTCTCGATATTTTTTTCTTTCTCTTTTCCAAAACAAATCTACAACGAAATTTTTTGATTTTATTCCTTTATTTACGTCTTGTTATTACGTCGATCTATAGAATCTTTCCAACTTTACTTAAATGTACGTATACCATATCTCCAATGGTAATGCACATTACCATGCCACGATACAGCCACGATGATAAATGGAGTAATTTTAATTTTTCAAAAAAACAAAAAAAAAAAAAATAAATAAACAAATAAATAAATAAAAAATAAAAATAAAAAGATTTCCAAGAAACTACTGGCTACTACAGACTGATATATATTGATTATTGAACTGAAAAAACATTACAACAACAATTTACAATAATTTGATGAATCAACTAAAGAGAGAGAGAGTTTGCTAAATCTTTATTTCAACGTAGGTGCTTGATATAGGATTCAACTTGATAACGGAACTACCAGTAAACGCCTTTCAAAAGAATCCATCGATAACTCTGCTGGCAATCGATGGGAATCCCTTGTCAACCGTACCAGAAGACGCTTTAGCACGATTAAACGGAACGCTTCGAGGTCTCAGTTTAGGAGGGCGATTTCTAGTCTGCGACTGCAGATTACGGTGGATCGTCGACTGGATAAAAATCAGAGATTTGCAAGTTACTAGTCGGGAACGCAAGCCACAATTCTGCGGAAGTCCGCAGAAATTGCAAGATAAAAGCTTTTACAACATCGATCCAAACGGTAATACGTATTTACGTAATTTTTTTTTACTAATGACTGGATCAACAGATAATTATTTTCTTATCGTTAAACATTCATCAGTACTGTATTCTATATGAATATGCGACATACACACACACACACACACACACACACATGTATATATGTATATAATGATTATAAATTGACAAGAAATATTATTTTGCTCCTCAGAAATGACTTGCGAAAGAACTCCAGAAATAATCGGTATCGGAACGGTAGAAAGCGTAGACACGAAAGAACCTACAGGATCTGCTATAGCAGCTAACAGTTACGATTCAACCCCTCGACCATCCATCAACGTATCTACCACTGTAACAACCACAACCATATCGACAACAGCACCTGCGTCTTCCACGACCGAATTCCAAAGAGCCGAAACGTCATCTTCCAATACCCCAAGAACCATCACCAACAGGCCGACTGTTGCACGAACGGGAAACGTGGTGATAATGAGGACTACGCTGTCCCCACCAAAACAGATTCAGGATCATCAATTGCAGCAACATCAACCAAGGCCACCATTGGTCCTTGGCTCGCCACTTTACAAATCAAAGTTTAACGACAAAGATATTGTTGTCAAGGACGTACTCAGACAAGACAATGCAGTGATTATATATTGGGACACGGAAGCGACCAATATTTTAGGTTTTAAAGTAATTTATAGATTGTTTGGAGATAATAGTTTCAAGCAGGCACCACCTTTGGAGGCTAGCGAACGAGAATTCAAAATCAAAAACGTTCCTTCGCAGGTAAAGTTATATATGTTTATTTCCACATTATAGATTGATTTCTGCGATCGAACAGGATTTTGCGGCACAGAGCACATTTTTCAGTGACTTTTTCCGGGAAAACCAAGAAACACTTTTCCAAAACCGAAAATACCAAAATACAATGTCCTAGTGAACTTGACGTAATCAACGTAAAGCAATGGAACGGTTTTACGTGAAAGAGAAACTTTCTACAAGTTGAAAAAAATCTATTCTAATCAGTACGATAAAATATATCTATATTATCTTTTCCTCACGATGCTCTATTTTCGAAAAATTGAATTTGAAAATTTGTTTAAACTGTTTGGCTAGCCTCCTAACGAACGTTGATAATCTGTATAGGAAAAATTCTCACTTTTTCTCGCAGGAATGTATCGTAGTGTGTGTAGTATCGTTGGAGGAAACAAACATCACTCCTGCAAATGTACCCTACAACCAATGCAAGGAGGTAAGAACGGAAAATTCGCCTACGTCCAACATGGATAAAATTACCATCGCTGCAAGTGCAGCCATCTGCGCTACTATAGTGGTAGCGGTAATAATATTTATTGTTGCGAACCGGCGAAGGGCAAGAAAACTCCACACTCTTCACAGTATCGATCAAACGAAAATGGGTGGACCTATTGCTGGATTACCCGTCAATTGTTGTTCCAACGTTGGTCCGACACCGAGCCCTGGTGGGCCGTTGTCATCAACGGCAACTCTCAGCGCTTATAACGCTCAGAAAGAATGGGATCAAGTATCTGCGTATAGTAATAGGAGTATACCAAGGCCTAGGATATTCCCCATAGATCGACAAGGTAAGAAAAGAAAAATGGAACGAATAAAATTTTTAACATACATGTAAATGCGAGAAATTGAAAAATTATACATATTAAAACCTATACATACTGTTTCTAGGTTCGATAACCAGAGCTTCTTGCATTGACGATGTTAGATCACAAACGGGGCATTACAGTGGAAAAATATCGACTCGTTCTATAGTTGGAGATGGGCAATCTCAGCACAGCTTTTCCAATACAAATTCAACGAGATACTTTGGAAACAACACTTTGTCTTCGAATCTTGCTAACACGAGATCAGGTTAAATTCTCTCGATCAAGTTATCCGATAGACTCCGATCGTAAGGCAAATCGAGTCGTGTCTGTCACTTTTTTTTTTTAACGTTTTAACGTTTTATTTTTTGCAGAACTGAGACAATCTCGACAATCTTTGACTGCAGCTTCGGACAGAATGTCGCGAACAAATTTCTCGCCCAGTCATATGCCACATTCTTCGTCCAGGAGACAAAGACCAAGATCGTGTAATCGTACATTGGAACAAAACCCACCAAGACCGTGCAGTAGATATAGCATAGCCGATTCGACACACACTCTTAATAACTATGAAGAGAACAATTGGACCGATCATGATATGGACATATACATGGCACGTAATCCAACGACGAGGACTGGTCTCATGCCTCTCTGATCGACACTTTGTCAATGACTTTGATGCGTACTGCTTTGATGGTTTTGCTCAAAAATCGTGTTCAGTGACATTTTTTTTCTTTGGAACACGTGAACTGCACTCATTCACATACATGTATTATATATACCGTGACATTCCAAAAGATATAGAGATTTATAGATACCCTAGTGTTAACGTAGCATTAATGTTGGAATAAAGATTCGAGATCTATGTTATTACGAATACTACTGTGCAATAGATGTATCAACGTACGTAATAACACGGAGGAGACATTACAGACGTACAGTCATCATCAAGAAAGTGTTTAAAAGTGCACGTTTACTGTACGCGTTTGAAATACGAAACATTAAATTTCAAACGATTTCAGCACACCATTTCTCAAAGACAAAAGAAAAACAGAAGAAGGAAAAAGCAGAAATCATCGCAACAAGTGGTAAATGAGTTTAATGCGTATAAGAGCGTTGGACATTTTATATCCAAAGACTGTATCAAAATCTAGATTGCGTTCAACTGCGTTTGAGTTGCGCGATCGTAGCGCGATCGTGCTGTTCAGATTTTATACCGGAAAATGTCATGGCATCGGGCTGCAATTTGCAAATATCGAGGCGTTTGGATCCTACACAAGCTGTTGAAACTGTTCCAAACAAACAACTGCTTCATCTCGCAACTGCATCGACAATTGCAATTGTTGATATATGATATAATAAACAGAGCGCGATCGCAGCTCTACTTGATATTTTTCAATAAGAAAAGCGCAAATTAAGAAAAGCGCAAATACTCGTACTCAAACGGTTAATACCTTGCGCTTGTTGACGTAAGTTTATAAGAAACGTGCTAACGTTAAAGTATTTTTTAACATATTATACGTTCTCCTTAATGAGATTTTTATAAAATAATTTTGTGTATTTCTAAATACTAGTAATAATTTTATATTCCAGTATTAGAATAAAATCGAAATTATATACGTATACGCTGAATATAAAACCATCAATTCACAATTCACAAATTTTAAGACGTGCAGTACTTACCCAGATATAAGAATGCTCCTTTCCCATCGAAATCTAATTTCTTGCACAAACTCGTACCATAGTTGTGCCAAAGCTGTTGCTCCTCCGAGATTATGTGTACAATGAGCTGCAACGATTGCCAGACGCCACACTAAACTGTCCATTGCACACGTTTTTACACCTTTCCATTGGTCTTCGTCTATATTATATACGGTCAAGTCACCATACGGAGTATTCTACAACGTCAATTCACTTTGTTACTTTTCAGCAACTGGAAATATCTGCTTTTGTAACAATTAATCAAAATGCAACATTTTAAGATTAACGATCACAGAAATATAAATATATCACACCTGCTAAAATTTTTAAAATAAACTAGTTCTATTCGAAAATTATAAAATTCAATTTACGATTTCGATCGATTTACGCCAATTAGGTATAGGTAGTATAAGGCTTACGTATAACGGTTGTAAACAAACTCTCTTATCTAAAAACTATTGTATTGAAAAAATAATTACTCACAGAATTTTCTTCTGCATCAGGGAAAAGAAAATAGAGTATCGACAATAATATTTCCTCCGATATCGGCCCTTCTACATTTTTAATCTTCTTTGTTGTTGCTTTACTAACTACTGTTGAAATTGTCGGTATCTTAGATTCTGTTAATATGTTGAAAACTGAACTCAATGTTTGATCTTCTTGTTGAGAATAAATCACAGCATCTCCCAGTAAGTCCACTATAGTTTTTTGGTTATTACAGAGATGTAAAAAATCAGTTAGATACTCTCCGAGTAAACAGGCTGGCGAGGAAACCATTTTTACTTGCACAGACCATTCAGGGGCAAACTGTGGCTCTAAATCTGTGAAACCTTCGCTATCAACCACGACGTTCTCCGACATTTCAGGCCACGTAGTACATAAATGAAGCTCTCTGTAACAATTTGATTAAATAAATTCTTTATTTCACATTTAATTATCTTAATCGATACTTTTCCTTTATACAAAACAGACAAAAATCTTACGCAATCGGATCGTATGTTGCTCCAAATGGAAGTTTTCCAAGTTCAGCTACACCCAATGTTTCACCCTGCATAAAATCAAAGTCTGGAGGTTCTTGAGTCCACGTACTATTGGTCCAATCTTTCAGCAAGTATGAAAACCTTACAGATATCATCACTGGATCGAGTCTTGCTCCACAACCTTCTCCAACTTTTTGTTTAAACAAAGTAAGTAGACCTGAAAATAAGATTTGTAAGCAACTATCACAAGCATACCACAAAAGGGATATATTTATTACGGTTTAATCGCGTAATTACTTCTATACCGTTATTTCAAAAATTATTACGTTCGTACCAGTTAGATACTTGCAGTGCAAGGGTACTTTCTTCAAGTGTACCATATCAAAGTGGGTACAAATTCCTTTCCCAATGCTAATTCCAAGATACATTTTCTGCCACGGTTCTTGCACTTGTACTAACGCAGGTACATCACTGAAAATAAATATATCGTTCAAATTAAAACCATTTGTTTCAAATATCAACACGCCATAAATAAAATTGAGGAAAGAAAAATTACAAAGCATACAAAAAAACATGTATAAAAAGTACACGACACCACTATGGATCATTAGTTTTCTTACAGGTGGATCACATATAAAGATTAAGTATGTTTTTATGAACAGAATTATATAGTTTTCTTGACTTTATATATTAACTTTACGTATATAACAACCAGCAATGCATCGACCAATGTATTAAAAAAATATACAATTCTATTTTCAAAAATACAATTAACCTTCATAAGTTGTCCATCTGCTAAAAAATTAATAACATTTCATCGATACCATTCATCTTTCGTTCGAACCACTTTTTTTACTTACCAACTGGCATTAGTTGCCGCAATTGCAAGAGAACTGAGTAAAATTCTAATTTTTGTCTCATCCATCACAGAATCCTTTTTAACGGACTGTAAAACAAGAAATTCCCTAATACCGTAGTAGCGGGCTATTTCTAAATGATTGCCATCGATTCTAGCGAAGTCGTTCGACGCATTTAGCGCATCCTTATGACACTGTACTTTTTCTTCTTCACTTTCTTCTAAAAGATTGTCGGTAACTTTATCATCGTCCAATTTCAACTTGAAATGCTTCAATGTAAACTCTGCGTCTATAATGAAACAGAAACATTTGCTTACACTGTCTAAATAAAGTAAACGTATCTACATTGCACGTATTTTATTTTAATAATAACTTTAACAAAGTAACAAAGTAGGTATCAACAGACCTGCAAAAAGAAGCTTTTCGGAATTTTCTTTCCACGTGCAGTTGACAAAATCTCCAGACTTTAAGCAAGAACCAACTTTTGTGTTTGGCAATTTCCATTCGTGCATAATCTCTTCTAATCTTGCGATGAACATTTCCCATTCAGAAGCTGTCGTGAAGTCATGATGATAAAAGTCTTCAATTTCAACGTTGTACATTTTCCAAAGTACTGTTATTCCAAGTAACTTGAAAAACGCTATTTATCAACGATTAACAAACTGTTGGATTCGCTTCAGGTTGACACTTGACATCGATGGAGCAGCAGATTGTAAAATATAGTACAGAGTGCATTACAACGCTTTTCTGAAAATCAATAAATCTGAATGTATTCAAAGTTTTGTTTGGTTCCGAAAAGGTATATATCGTCACAGCTGACGATACACGTTTACAAACGTGTACTTACCTCGTCTGTGGTATTGCGTTGATCAATAATACATCAAGTTACTGCCACAGACGAGATGTGTTCTTAATACGATTTATTATTACATATATTACTAAGAAAAGAATTAAAAAAATATCGGTAGTTTCGTAGCTTGCAACAAATGTTCAGTTAAAAATAATTGATGAATTGACGATTTGACGATTTAATGAGAAATAATATGGAGAAACTTTAATGCGATCTCGTCTCGTGGTATAACGTTTCGAAATAAAAAGAAACAAGAAAAATAGAGAAGACACGATCACGCAACAAATTGATTAAATTTTGGAAAGATTTGTTGAAAACGTGTCGTATCGTTCCTTTGAATTACGACGTTGTTATTGGAAATAACATGCGTGAAATTGTTAATTCAAGAAATTCAATCTATCGGGATCTAACAGATGGCAGCACCAACTAGAGTGAACGACGAGGATGGAATCGAGTCCTAATAAAATTGATACAAGACACGACGATTCATTTTTAATTTTAAGGAGACGATAGATTGCGAACAAAATTTTACAGTTCTCTAACTAATATACTATAAAAAATTTAAAAATTCGAAAAATATAACTACATTTCTGTAAATCATAACCAATCTATGACATACATGTTAATTATTTCAATGGGTTTCATTGTAATCGTATTGTAATCAATTCTTACAAAACGGTTTTATATCGACGTTTAGTACATATGTAATTTATTTCACGTACTTTTAAATAAATTATATTAAGCGTAAGAACTTGACAAGTTATAAAATCAACGTCTAATGTTTTTCAAATTGCTTTGTTTAGTAAATTGCGATAATTACATGGCCACTGAAATAAATAATACAACAAATTAATAATTATTATCATACATATCACTATACGTTAAATATTTGTCAAAATCAACGTATGAATTATGATTACATTCTTTTCATCGTCCTTGATTTCAATCTCTTTATTTATTTTGTAATAAAAGTGTAATACGTGGCTACTAATACAGATCGATTTGTCATTAATGTTTAAAAACCATCCAACACTATCGAGACAATGCAAATCACGGCACTGTACCAAACTTGTCAAACAATCGGATAACGTTCAGCAGTGCGATTAGTTATTAAAGTTATTCTGCGTCATCAAACGAATACTATTTGCGAATATAAAAGTATATATATCGTTTCAAATGGGGAACACGTAATTTAGAATTTTAATTCTGTATGTATATCGTGAACTGTAAATGATTGATCGGTTTCAATATAACAGTTTCATCTCCATACCTGAAAATTCTTTCGCTTTTCTTCGTGATGAAAATCAAAACACTTTCTAAACCGATGAAGATGAGGTTATTACGTTGTGTCGATACAGATTCCTTTTGTACAATTTCACGGCAAATTATACAATTGGCTAATTGGATTTACAAACATTAGCTTCAACATTTCGATCATTTAATTGTCCAACTTGTCGTTATACATAACACCAAATAATTGGTTAATGTTAATTATTCTTAAGAGAAAGGTTTCACTGACAATAAAATTAATGAAATCGTTGCCAAAAGGATTCCGATCACGAAGTTCGACACTGTGTACGCACCTACACATATCTATTCTCCTAGGCGTTGCGTGTAGCGTAATTGATGACGTTTCGGTGAACGTTTACTCGTAAATGTAAACCGCGTTGACGATGTTTCGTAGTCGCCGAGTAGTCGTCGCGTCAACCACTTAGCACCAGCATTTCTGTCACACTCGTTCTGGACTCGCGTTTTAGAGAATTGCAGTCGGTTTCAGTATTATCAAGAACCGTTCGAACGATAACTGTCAGTTTCAATTGTCAAAAAGAAATATGTACCTACTCAACGTTGGTCAACCACAGTTTTTATCAAAATCTTTCTAATTCGAGGTGAGTCACTGATCGTACTTCCACCACACACCGACGTTTACTCGGACGATTTAATAGCAACGAAAGAAATTCTTTTAGTAAAAGATATTTAGAAAAATATTGTCCGGTAATGTTTCCGAGGGAGACTTTGAACGGAAAGCGCGTACTTTTAAGCAAAGATGCTGAAAGCTGAAAGAAAGTTTCCTGTAAACACCGATGTTTCGATCTCAGTTCGATTTAAACTTGTTAAAACCTATACCCACGTTCAATTGCCTGAACGTACGTAAATATGCTTCGAGACTGTTACTACATCCAATCGGAATAAGAGAATTGCTCAAATATTTCAGATATTAATTTTTTTATAATTCGATTCTTAAACTCGAACAACGTATCTTGTTTCATTTTCTTAACTTTAATTTGTTTAAATTATTTCTATAAATTAGTGTACTTGTGTCAATATATTATACAATACGTAATATAAAAGTTCATACGTAGAATGAAGAATTAATACAAATTCAATTTAAAAGATTAAGTGCAAATGCCTATTTGTTCAACGAACGTACAATACAGTAATACAATAATAGCAATGAAATAAACAAAAGATTAGTAAACAAATAAAATTTATAGCGAATTACAGTTTTAATATGAAAAATTGAAAATGTTAATTTAAGAGGGCTATTTTTAATATTTAAAACCCTCGTTAAATTTACGTTATTATATTATATGAATTGCACAATGATCCAGATATTTTAAATTTAAAGTAAGAGTGGAAGATGAAAAAAATTGATAAGAATTATTTTGGCTCAATATAATTTCTTGAGAATTTGGTGAATCTGATCTTTGTTCGATATGGGTAACCGTGTAATAGGAATTAGCTACGTAGACTTGTGATCACACATTTGATCACGGGATTGATAACATTATCGCTCCTTATCAACGACATATGAAAAATCGACGACGCATTCGCCATTGCTATTTCTATCATATATTGGAGAACCGTGTTATTAAATGTAAAATATTTTTCAAGCCGTTTTTCGTAGCGAAAGTTTTTCTAGAAAGAAAGGATCTTTTTATACGTATGAAATTTCTGTCAAGTAACGACGGATGGTTGATGGGATCAGATTTGATACTTGTATATTCACAAATCTGAATCCAATGACCAAATCATGTCATTTCATAGTTTTGGGAAATCTACTCATCACACCTGTTTCTATTGTATAATGTTGAATCGACGAATTGAACTTGTTGCAAGTTGTGGCAACTCAATCGTCACCAGGTGACGAAGGCGTCACCGTGTCACTGAATTTTTCAAAAATTTTCTACAAGATTATACAAGATAAACAGCGAATGGATCTATATATCATCGATCTATATAATTTAATTATCCTCATTATACATGTATATTCGAGCGGTATTTGATTTTTAATTGCAAGAGTAAGACACACACGCACCATACACACACAAAACGCGCACACACATTAGTGGGCTTGACTCTGTAGTATCTTTTTTTTTCGAAATATTTACAAAGAATTCGAAACTATTAGTTGGTGAATTGTTTGAATTCACTCGAGTTCTTCTCAAGAGTTTCTCAAACAGAGAATTTGAAATTAAAAAATACGAACCCCAAATACGACGCGAATACTAACTCGCATACATATGTGCTTATGTATGTACATGACAAATTAATATCAAGGCATCGATTGTTAAATGATGTGTTTTTCATTCGATTTCGAAATTAACAGATTTTTCAAATTAATATTAGACTCTTAAAAACTTAATTTGAAAATAACAACCAAGTTTCTCAATTCAATTGCAGTGCAAGTGCAAAGAAACGTTAAACAAGAGAGAATATTTTCTGGATAAACGCGGATACGTATATCTTTGGTCGGAATCGTAAAGTTTATAAAAATAAATGCAAAGATATATGAACGTCATAATTAGAATGTCGTCCGAGTCATGTAAAAAGCCATGTTTTGCAGCTTTTAATTACGTGCTCTTGAAGGTCCAACACCTGTTATGTCATCACTACTCACTTTATTTGCGTGCCTACAACCTATTTACATAAAAGTCTTACCTCATTGCGCGAGAGAAAGGTAAACAATACATATCGGGGAATCTTTGAAACGTATTTTATTGAAGCGAAAAGGCAAAGAAGGCAATTCCGATTCCATAGTAAAATCGTGCGTTATTACCTACGGTAAACTTAAAATTTTATTTAACATTGGAAAATTATTTGAATATTTATTTTATTTTATTCTATTAGACACACACACACACACACACACACACACACACATTTGTCGTTTGATTTCAATAGAAAAATACAAAAGTATTTCTTTGCCTATAGCACGCGCAATTTCTATTTGAAAATTCTTATGTAAAAAGAACTTCGGTACTCGCATATGTTTTCGTACATGACTTACGCGCTGTTTACTTCTTACTTGTGTTGTCGATGTTATCGAACATCGAACACCGAATAGAATTTTGCCCGACCGATGTTACTTGGTTGCCAAAATTAATGGCAACTTGAATTGCGGAAGGAAGAGCGTGGTTGTACATACATGTATGTAAGTACTTAGATACATGGAATTATTTGATGCGTTGCGACGTGTGTTAAAAGCACACCCTCGATCTACCTACGCGTACTACCCACCTTTTTATCTCTACTGTAATTTTCTCATATTTCATCGACCTGTCCTTCTCTGTCCTTCTTTCACATTCTACACGTCAATCAAGTCAATAAAAGTTTATTGTTTTTATCATTCAAATAATTGGCAATAATTTAACGTTGGAACAACATATTTCTAACGTGTTGTAGCAATTTCAAAATTCAGTGCATTGTCGACTAGTTGCAAGTACATATGTAATTGTGTATTATTTGTGAATTGGCTTTTGAGATTTACTAAACTTACTACCACGTGTATGTATGGTACATACATCGTATTTACGCGGTATAAGTAAATTATAAAATAGGAAAGGAAAGTGTGACGATTTCGTTTCTCAAAGGTCGAGTGATTTCACGAATTAGGAAACAGGTGATTCTATCATTTCGTACACCATCGTGTTGCAGTGAATCAGACGGAAAGTATTTTTTGTGGTTACCATTTCAACCGCATTGATAGCAACACTGATTAAAATCACTCAAATTCTCAAAACGTCAACGAGCTTATAATTATTTCCTTTAAATTCGCTAAAAATTAGAAATTAGAAATTTCCTCGCTACTTTTATTTTTTGTACTTTATTAAACAATAAATAGGTTATCAATCGAGTTAATCAAATATAACAAGCAACAATATTAATGTATCTAATGGCTGAAATTGATTGATTCTTCTTAAAAGAAACTATCAATTAAAAAAAGGAGAAAAAAAAATACAGAAAAATACGAATTTCGAAATCGATGCAAAGTAAATCTTATTAATCTTTAAAAGATCATTACTTAAAAAGCTATGAATTACAGAAAAGAGAACGTTTAATTGCAATTACGTGCTCTCTCAGGGAACGCATCTCAGATCAATGTACGCATATCATTGAGCCTTATTGATATGAATTATCACGGAGCTATCAATCTCTTTCGTTTTTCTACAGCTAAATAATATAGCGGATAATGGAATTGACCGGATGACAAAAGATAACTTGCAACGTTGGCTACTGATAAAGGCGGCCCTAAATTGAGCGGGAAGCTGACAACAAGTAGACTAGTAGACTAACAGGGATTGAATTTACATATTTTTGTATACGCCATGTGCAATAACAATAAGGGTAAATATAAATACACGTTATTTAAATAAAGAGCGATTTTTTCACATCGAACAAAATTTAATTTAAGCAACATCAAATATTATTTACTTGCAATAATTATTGGAAAGGAAATTATTCACAATTATTCGTTCAATTTTACATTTCTTAAAACATTTCCTAACCCTAAACAAAAAACATAAACTCAATCAAAACAGATTATTTGTCATACGATAATCATTGTTTAACATTATTTGAAAAATTTATTAAAATATATTAAAAATTGTTTAAAATAATTTTGAATTGAACAACTTGAAACTTAAAATATTACAATGATAACAATAACAATAATAATAATAATAAGTAACTAAAAGAAGAGAAAGAATTATGATGAGATGTATAGAACGGAAAGAAAAGGAATGACATTGATGATTCAAGATATGTATATAGCAGCAAAGGCATGCACTTCGACGAACGCACGAACACAGCATATATGATTCAGACGTCTTATATCCAGATACCTTGTAGGTAGACTTATAGAGAACAAACTACACATACAGATACTTGACAGTCAGATAATATACAAAAGATAATAAATTCCATCAATTTTAAAAGAAGAATCAACATATTATCACTTCATTTATATTTTGCGATTTTTACTTATATAAAGACGAACATTTTGTCCGATGATAAAAAATGTAATACGAAACTAAATAATTAGTAAATATATATAAATATTTTATCACGTATCATACAATTATTTATAATTTACAGAGATAATGGAACTTGGTGAATTTTGTAATACAATACACATTTGATATGATAAACAAAAATGATGAAAAATATAATTGTTATTATAGTCAATTTTGAGTTAAATTAGTTAAATTAATTGATTATTACGTTAAAACGATAGAAATGTGTCACCTTTTGATTCCAATTAATATGCAATACAGTAACGCCAGCCTTAATATACGTACGTACGTACGTACGTACGTACGTACGTACGTACGTACGTACGTACGTATGTATGTATGTATGTATGTATGTATGTATGTATGTATGTATGTATGTATGTATGTATGTATGTATGTATGTATGTATGTATGTATGTATGTATGTTCGCCACACACGTGTTGATTACCTTTCCAACAAAAACATTGTCAAAATTACAAACTTGTAGCATTCTGAGTTTTTAAATTTTTGTCTTCTAATATTCCTGACATGATGAAAATTATTCTTTTTATATTTAATTTGATAAATTTTTACGTACGTACAATTTGCAAAATTGCAACATATGAAAAATGCAATCGAATATCGAACGGAGTGAAATAAATATTTCTACGATCGAATTATAATCATTGACGTAAGTATATATAAATAAAATTATATTCTTATTTTTTAGAAAATAAAAATACAATCTCCAGGCATAGGCCGATCAAAGTCACAACTATCGGAGATGGTACTGTAGGCAAAACATGTATGCTTATTACGTATACAACAAATGAATTCCCCTCGGAATATGTACCTACTGTGTAAGTACCAAAGTTTTTAAATCTAAAAGAAAAATGATTTTATAAAAATATTAAAAATTGATTCTATACTTATAAATTCCAAAACAAAAAGTGATATTTACAATCTGTTCTTAGCTTCGATAATTACGGAGGCACCATTTACGTAGATGGACAAGAATATGACATGACTTTATGGGATACTGCTGGTCAAGAAGACTATGAGCGAATCAGACCTTTATCTTATCCAAATGTGAATAAGTCTATCGATTAATTTCTTGTTATTCATCTAATTATTAATTTACATATTAATTATTCATATACTAGTACAATTTTCAGTTTACGTTTGAATTATCATTTAATTTTATTTTCAGACTGATTGCTTCTTGATCTGCTTTTCAGTGAATTCTCGCACTTCTTACGAGAATATTGCAAACAAGTGGCATCCAGAAATTAAATATTATTGTCCAAATACACCCATAGTACTTGTTGGTAAGTATTTATTACTAATTTATTTGAAAGGATAATTCATAATTTTATACTTTCTAACAATTTCCATATCGTACGAAACTTTTGACAATTAAGAGAATAAATTTTTTGTTGCACAAGCAAAAATATCAACTCCTGATATCGTAGAGTTAAAACTAAATGAAAGTTAAAACTTTCTTTTGTGTTATATTAATAGGTACTAAAGGAGATCTTAGAAATCAAGAAAACGCGGATACAATTACTTTCAAAGAATGCAAAAGAATGAAAAAAAAAATAAAAGCTTATAAATACGTTGAATGTTCTGCTCTGAAACGTGAAAACTTGGAAGAAGTTTTCACAGAGGCAATTCGAGCGGTACTGAAAAAACCATCGAGTAAACTTTGTTGTTCATTTTGAAGATTGGACTATAAAATAATATTTATAACTAATTAATAGAAAATATCAATTAATAATTATATTAATAATTTTAATGTCTAAAAATATACACCGTTCCAAAGACTCTATAGTTTTGCCATGTTCTTAAAAGATTTAATAAACTGATTACAGATAATTTTAAACAGCAAATAATTCGTATTTTTTGTAATGTCGATTATACACAATTAAGTGTATAATCTGCGTCATAAAACGCAGATACTATTACTTTAAAAGGACTTTATTTCATCTATATTATTTATTAAACAGTCTTTTGAATAAAATTAGAATGACATATTCGCGAAATATTTCTTACCAATACATTCATTCTTCATTGTCATCTAATAAAAAAAAAAAAAAAATTCAAATAAAAACAAAATTACTGGTAAATCACTTATGTACGAGTATTCAAAAATAATTTTTACTTATATTTTATACTTATATACTGTCCTTATTTACTGTCAGTGTACAATTGTTACAGTTATTATTTCAGATATCTTTTATCTGAATCGCGTCGAACACGATTATTAGTAAGTTTCTTACACTTACAAAATTTAAGATTCAAGTCACATACATACAATTTTAACGTCCAAAAGCTCCATCTGAAAGTGGAGTTACTTTTTGTTGTATTATTTTACCATAGCCTCCTCTTCCACTGTCAAAGTCCGATCTGTATTCGTCTCTTACCTGTAACAACACGATCCGTCATACGAGATAACTCAGTACATCGATAAATTTTAATGCAGCGTAATTCCGTAATAATAAAATAAAACTACACACTTGTCCTCCAGTTTTACCCCTTCCATATTGCCTGCCTTCAATAAAACCAGCGTCCCAATCTGTTCTAATGATTCTGTCATCTAAGCGTGTGCCATTAATATATCTCATGCAGTTTTCCGCATCAATCCTTTGATAATATTCGACGAAACAGAAACCACAAGGTGTCTTTTTATATTTATCCAATCCCATTATTATTCTTCTAATATCGCCACATTTTGAAAATAATTCGTATATTTGTTCTTCCGTAGTATAAAAGGATAAATTTCCAACGTATAAAGTCGTAGAATTTCTCAAGAGTCTATCCTGTTCAGCTCTCGAACCCTGTAAATTTAAAACATTATTACAGAAGAAATTCATACTAACGAGTTTGAAATTTTTGCTATTGGTAATTTTTATAATTAATATCATTATATCGTCATCGTCGAAGAGAATGGGAGGATAAATTTATCAGTATTCTGAATCAACAGAAAATTAAAAAAACTATTGCTATACTCCGTTACATATGCAATTACACATATGCAGAATGCAATAAATTTTGAAATAAAACAGAAACAAATGGTTTAAGATCCAGTATATACATTTGTTCTTTTGGAATAACCTACGAAACATACCGGCAAAGTTCACCACCATAACAAATTAATGCAACATATCGCGAAACTAACCTTAAAATGTTGATCGCGGTACGAACTTAATTCAACAGAAGGCGAAGTTGATGGATTTACTTTTATTGTCGCCATTCTTAATTGTTATAAAACTATCTTTATTAGTAATTTTATCACGCTTGAAAATGTGAAAGCACCCCGACATTCAATTTTATTTACAAAGCAATATTATATAAATGGAAGTATTAAACATTCTAGAAACGTCATGAGTGCGCCATCTATCTATCAACCAAACATCGAGAATTATTTGACATTTTAAATCAAGTCCAATTAAAATTTATCGTTAATAGTTAAATTTCAATAGAGTTAACAGTAAATTTACATAGAAGCAAATTACAACAATTTTCATAATCAAAAATTAAGCTTGAATGCATTTATATGTGTTTAGAAAGAATCGTAGTAGTAATTTTAATAAACAGTTACAATTACAAAAATTAACGTTAAGTTTCAAATGCAAATTTACGATCGTGTAAGCATAAAATATTAATGGTAATTTAGAAATTTTATCAGAAAATTTTAATAGATCGCAATATCATGCTAATCCTTTGCTAGATCAAATATTTGTGATACAAAACTGCGTATATTGTAATAACTCTTCGATATCTTCAGGAACGTGTACGAAGAATTTTAAATTACAAATGTTGTTGAACGAAGTAAACCGAATTATAAAAACTAACCTTAATGCATTGTGAATAACAATAGATATATTTCTAGACTTGATATTTAAATACTTTGGACAATTGTTTCTTTTGCACGATTTTGGAATGAGCGACAAATTACAAACTACTGCTATTGCTATTAGTTCACACGAAACCGCAGTTTCCGGTTTCCAATCCAAGATTAATTCTTTTTCCGGTGGTAAAACTAACAATAAATGTTTCAAATTGTTTTCAAGCTGCTTTAGAACTGCTAGTTCAACAGAATCCTTGGAAAACATTGTAAATAATAATATTAAAAGAAGATGCGATTATGTCGTTGAGAAACTTGTTGTAAAACATGTACCTTTTGTTCTCTTCTCAATATCGGAGAACACTTTAGAGGACAAAATTAGTCTTCAGAGTAAAAATAATTCCCACAGGAATGTTCCACAATCACAAACAAAATTAAATACCACATATTCAGCCACATCAAAAATTCAATCATTATTACACTACTCTGACAGATTTGATTCTGATACGACGGTACCTTTACACATTTCTAATAAATGTTTACATTTTGATAAAAATGTATCGAACAAAAGAAATAAAAATGATACATCATCCAACTATCATAATAAAATAATCGACTCGACGAATACTACGAATGGTTTACATCCAGATTTGGGAGAACATGAAAAAGCACCAAAGGATTCTTCTTTAAATATTTCAGAAAACAAAAGTCTCGTGTTCTCAGAAATCTCTCTCAAAGGATTAAATAAAAATAACATATATCAGGCACGAGAAACGTTTAAATTGCAATCTTTTGTTCAAGAAGCATTTTCAAAGAAAGAAGGTTTGTAGTAACAACCAATTTTGAGTATCTTTACAGAAGTAACAAATTTTGTATCGTTTCAGAATTTAAAAATGTATATTCTTTCGACAGTAATAAGTTAAAAAATTATCAAAAAATTTATACCTTGGCTCAAATGGAACGTACGAACTTGAATAATTTTCGAGATTGTTCTACTTATAAAGTTAAAAGGCCCATTGTCCAATCTGTTCGTAAAATCTTTCATAGTTCTGAAAATTTTGTAAAGTCAATTGATACAAATCAAACGAATATAGAAAATTGCAAGCCAAGTAATAGAGATTCGCAACATAACCATCAATTTTTGCTGAATCAATCAAAAACATTATCCGACTGTATTGTAAATATTGATTCTTCAAACATGCTATTACGGTGGAACATTATCATTGTTATAAAACGTAACAAGTCAAAAACATGTCCTTCTCAAATATTGAAAAAACATTTCAATACAAGTTGACAGATTTGATTATACATGTAATTAGTAAATTGTAAGAATTAATTTTATAGCAAATTTAAATACTAAATTGAGTAAAATTTAGAATTTTCTAATTTTTATATGTTGAAAATTTACGTCTTCTTTCCTTAAATATAACAAAGACATTTCACATAAAAATATGTGAAATTCGATGAAATAATTATTTTGTACGAATAATAAATATCTTTCGAATAAACATCTTTAAAAACAATATATTACTTTTAAATTTCCAACAAAATATTTTGTTCTCAATTTTAGTTAATTTACTTTAGTTTAATTTTAAGTTATATCGTTACAAAAATAAATTTGAGTCGTCTGTTATTTATAAGCTTTAAAGTTTTCAATATTGCAATAATATGTGTAATTCACATTGTATACATATATAAACATATAAATAGTTAAAACATATAAACCATACAAATAGCATTTAAAACTTATTTTATTCTACACGAATGATATTTTTAAAAAATAAATATTAATAATTGACGATTCGTGAAAACTTAACACTTGAACAAATAAATATTATTTCGTTATTGTACGTCACATTGCTTTTTATTATAGAATCTCGTATTATAAGTATACATATGTATCTATCTTTTAAATCGTGATTTCATTTTATTAAATACGTTTTACAATGTCGTAAAGATGTTTTTAATTGAATGAAAATATATATGCAATATATTGTTTTTAACACACAACACACAACAATGCCTGTTCGTACAAGAAGTAAGAAGGTTATGTCAGTCGAAGAAACAGTTTTATTTGGCGCGATCAGCTAACATTTTTTGTCCGTATATATAGTTATACAGTACCTAAAATCTATCAACTTGTTAATAATTTTGTTTGGTGTTGGCAAAGATAGTCAAAATGGTAAGTAAAATATAACAGTGCATAAATATTTGTATTTAAATGAATCGGTATTTAAAAATATCGCTAACATAACCTTATAACGGTTCTCACAACCGGCAATGTATTTTTTTTATAAATGATTCTTTATAAATTATGAAATTATTTCAATTTTAAATGAGAGAAAGTACGATTTTAATTTTTTATATTTTGTAACCACATTTCTCTTACGAATTAAATCAACATTTGTTATATATTTTTTTAAAAATAAATATTCATTCAGTACACGTTCAACTACAAAATGTCGAAACATTTTCTTTTCAGACAATAGGTAAAAACAATAAGATGCTACAGCATATCAATTATAGAGTCAGAATTATTTTGCAAGACTCTAGGACATTCATAGGCACGTTTAAAGCTTTTGACAAACATATGAATCTTATACTCGGTGATTGTGAAGAATTTCGCAAGATCAAACCAAAGAATACGAAACAACCAGAAAGAGAAGATAAACGGGTATTGGGTTTTGTACTCTTAAGAGGAGAGAATATCGTTTCTCTGACTGTGGAAGGTCCTCCACCTCCAGAAGAAGGATTACCTAGAGTACCAATTCCTGGTGCAGCACCTGGACCTGGTATGGGTCGTGCTGCGGGACGTGGTATGCCTGCCAACGTCGCTGGAGTGCCTGCTGGTTTACAAGGCCCCGTTAGAGGTGTCGGAGGCCCTTCGCAACAAATAATGACACCAGGAGGTAGAGGTCAAGTTTCTGCCCCACCACAAATGCATCCAGGTGGTCCTCCACGTATGCCAGTTGGGGGTCCTCCACCTGGAATGATGGGTCCACCACCAGGCATGATGGGTAACATTTTACAGATCTTGATTTTTGTTTTTCAAATTATTAGACAAAACTCGTAACAAATCCCTTAAATTCAAAAATTGTTTCATTTTTGTCGTAAAAGTTTTTTTATTGTAAAACTTTGAAATCTAATTGATCATAGGAATGCCACCAGGAATGCCACCCATAGGACGTGGAGGTCCACCAATGGGACCACCTGGAATGAGAGGTCCACCTCCAGGTATGATGCGCGGTGGGCCACCCCCTCGTCCATATTAATACTTTTGAACATACTACAGTACTGTAACCGACGATAATAAAGGTCTTTTTATAACGCGAATGTTTTTCTCATTAATATAAATTTGATTATCATTTTGTCAATAATAAAGACGCGACAAGCGAATTCTTTGTATAACTTTCTGTTGCGTACTTGGCTATTCCATTAAAAAAAGTCAACAAGTTAAAAATATTCTCTTTTCCAAATAGTAAAATTTTTTAATTAAGAAAAATATTATCAATTTATTTAAAATTTACGAAGGTGTATCTTTTGTTGTTTGGAATGAATGTAACATTTATAGTACCATATTTAATCACCAACCAACCAAGTCCTAAAGATATTTACAAGAATATTACTAAATGAAAATTTGTAAATTTTGATCGGCTTATGTATAAATCAATCATTTGAAAATGAATCTTTTTTATCTTATTTTAAACAAACACGTCTATACATGTTTTTTAATATGTATACATGTTTATTAATATGTATTTTAAACTTTTATTAAACCAGAATCAACAGGATTATTTCAGAATTAACGAGAGGTATACGTATGCATACATACACGTGCGCACACACACACACACACACACACACACACACACACACACACACACACACACACACACACACACACACACACACACACACAC
>NW_025110479.1:0-12512 GCF_011392965.1 Frieseomelitta varia | reverse complement strand
GTTTTTTTTTTTTTTTTTTTTTTATTATACAATAAGGCACGGAACAATAATATTTTGGTTATGTACAATAATATTTTGGGGAGATTGAAGCGCTATTCTTATATATAATGTTTTGTATTAATTATTGGTTATATGTTCATTAAATATTATACGACTATGACTATAAAATTGTTGTACTGCACTGTATAATTATAACTATCTATAATAATATATTAGAAATGTTTTAATATGGGTTATCTTAGAGTTAGCTTAAATTCTATGTTGAACGTTGCTTTCTTTTGTTCGAAATGTGGACGGAGAAAGTTCTAGGCCGTATCATGGCAAATTTATGTTACATATGTGTACACGACTGTCTCGTGTGTCCTCTTGGATATGTCGGAAGGGTAATTTATTTTTGGACTAAGTGCATCCTAGGTGGACTCATAAAGTAATCGCTGGATGGACCCATAAAGTAATAGTAAATAGTACTTCATGGAACCAACGATACTGTCCAAGGAATGCATTCCTCACTTTGTTTTCGCATGTTTATTAGCCTTTGTATGGTACGTAAGACCAGATACAATACTAGGTACCTATCCTTGTAAATTAGTTTTTTCAGCTAATTAGTTTTTTAGTCTCAGTCTTTTTCCCTATTTGTTTTGTTGCCAGTATTTTTTTGAGTTGTATTTGACTTTCGTATCCTGGTCTGTTAGTCTGTATTTGAATTGGATTTTGGGGTCGTTTGATGATAAGTTACCGTTGTATGGTATTGTTTTATTCTAAGTTTTCCTATTGTAGTGATAAATAATTGGGTGATTTTCGCTATTTTGTATGTATGATGTCTAGATATAAATGATTCCGGTGTATCCTGTGTGTTTTGTGCTCTCGTAGTATTGCGGATTGGGATAGACTGAGTGAAATATTAAGCTGTTGCTATGAATGTTGGATATGTTTGCCCAGTGGTTTCTTATTAATTTTATAATAAACAGATCCATCTTCATTATTCTGGCTTCTTTGTATAGACGATGATTGCTTATTGTTTTTGTAAAATTTGATTCCGGTGTTTGTTCTGTATTTGTTTATACAGGCTCTGAGACATTTACGTTCAAACAGGCGCATCTTTTCCATGGTGCTAGCGCTGATATTAAACCATATGGAGCAGCCATAGGTTAATATAATAATTTGTAACATAGTAGTTTTACTCCATTATCGAGGTCTTTTGAATAAAAGATACGCTTGTTCGCGATGAACATTTTCACGTTGTGATTTAGTTTGAATAGCGGACGACTTTCTTTTGTGGCACTACATTAGCGGGATTTTTGTGGTCATGAACGGCGAATTTTTTGGTGTTGGTTCTTACGTCGGAGTTTGTGGTCTATATAGTATGGTTTCGCATTTTTTTATATTTATTTTTAATTTTCACGTGTGGAAATATTCTTGTATCTTGTTGAATAATTGTTGTAGTTCCATTTTAATTACTGACGGTTTATTGTTTTTTATGTATATTACCATATCGTCCATATTTATTGCTTTTTTGCCGTCGCTGTTTAGGTTATACATCTGGAGTAGGTCGCTGATGTAGATAATGAACAGGATGGGGGAATTTACTGTACCCTGTTGGAGGCCGTTTTCTATTTTGTACGCTCTGGAAGTGCTTTCGTTTACGTGAAACTGTTTGTCATGTAGCATGTTCCAGAGTATTTTAAGTGCGGTGGAAAGTTTTTCTTTATTAATTTATAGAATAGACCATCTAGCCAAACTAAAGGTGTGCGGGTACCCGACTGTTCAGGTCGGGCTTACACGAAGTCGGGCGGGCTCGGGCGGGTAGCCCGAAGATTTCGGGTAACTCGATGATTTCGGGTAGCCCGACTATTTCGGATCGAATTAGAAAAAGTTCAAATGGACATGATAGGCATTATATTGCGTTATCGGAATCAATTATTCGTAATATTTAATATACATATATTTTTTTTCTTCAAATGTAATAATATTTACTCTAAATGATAATATAAAAAAGATAATTGCTCAACATTTTGTGATATTAATTTCGCTCGAGCTGGTATTATTATATTTTCCGGATAAGGAAAATAGTCTTTCACTCGTAGTTTGAGTGGCAAGTAGAGCAAGAAATTTTTTTTGCAGCTAAAGACAATAGTGGGAATCTGGCTGTATTTCATTTCCACCAACTAATGTCTATGTTTCTAGCACTAAAACCATCGGCGAAATACGTATGTATTTCTCGATGTAGCTGCGACTCAAATGTCTCCGGTTCCTCGACGTTTGTATATCCTAGTGCATAGTCAATAAATCGAAAGACGAGTTAAAACAACAATTGATCGAAGAACGGAAGAATATTCCGCTCAATTACTTAAAGAAAATTACTGGAAATATGCCTAGAAGTCTGCGATATGTAATTGAAGTTAAGGGCTACCCAACAAAATATTAATTATTGTTTATGTTAACAATTTTCAGGTTTAAATATAATTATAGTTGTTTAAATGTCCGAATATTTATGCCACACTATATTTCAACATAATTCAGTTTATTGTTTGATATTAAGAAAAGTATGTGCAATAAATAAATAAAATGTATGTTACTATAAACTATAATAAATGTTCTAATATATTATTAAAAAATTAATCCAAACTTACTATTATAAACAATCGAAGTCCACAACAATATCTTGAATAGCATAATGTCCAAATATTAATAAGAGTCACTGTATGTATTTCGCCGATGATTTTAGTGCTAGAAATATAGACATTAGTTGGTGGAAATGCAATACAGCCAGATTCCCACTATTGTCTTTAGCTGCAAAAAAAATTTCTTGCTCTACTTGCCACTCAAACTACGAGTGAAAGACTATTTTCCGGAAATATAATAACACCAACTCGAGCGAAATTAATATCACAAAATGTTGAGCAATTATCTTTTTTACATTATCATTTAGAGTAAATATTATTACATTTGAAGAAAAAAATATATGTATATTAAATATTATGAATAATTGATTTCGATAACGCAATATAATGCATATCATATCCCATTTGAACTTTTTCCAACTCGATCCGAAATAGACGGACTACCCGAAATCATCGGGCTACCCGAAATCTTTGGGCTACCCACCCGAACCCGACCCGAATCCGAAATTTCGGGTACCCGCACACCCCTAATTGTAGCCCGTTTTTTGTTTAAATTCGTTTGATAATACTTGTCTCATATACAATTTCCTATAACGCAAAACATACCTCTCGTTTTACGGAAACCATATTATTCGGAACTTCGTTCATTGTGCGAATGAATATTAATTGTTGGAACGTTAATGTTAATGCATTAAAAAAATATTTTAAGTCAAACATCTTGTTCAAAAAAATCTTTCATGAAATTATTTGCACTGTAGATTTCTTTACTGCATAATCTAAAACGCTTCTAAAGTTTTCATTTTTTCTTTTTTTTTTTTGCAATTACCAATTGTCACTTCATCGTCATCAATAAATTTTGTCATACTGACGAGATAGAAGTACATTGCGACTCTAATAAAATAGAAACTTAGCACAAGTATTGGCAGACCCGATCGAGTAAATTGTTCTAATTAATGCCGATTGGCAATTGAGGGTCAGTTTTAGAATTGAACTGCAAGCATTGAATAGGATACGCGCATATTTAAGGGGGTGTTCTAGTGTGAACTTTTGAAAAAGTCGATTTTTTTTTACACAATCTTAAAGGACATAGTTTCAAAAATACATCTTTGTAACCTTACATGTGAACTCTTAAAATTAACGAAGTTATGGTTGTTTGAAGGACGCGACGACCAGCGTCATTGTTACTGCAATACTACTAACTTTAAAGGCATTTTCCTGGAAACTATGTTTTTCAGAACGGTGTTCATGATATCTCAAAATCTACTTAGCCAGTTGACTCAAAATTTTAAGTACGCATTTAGTACATGTGTGACTATAGCCCCTACCAGAATCAACCAAAAAATTTTATTTCTTATATTTTTTTTGGCCTCCGAAGTAACAAAAACATACAAAAATCGATAATCGAATTTCGAAGTATCGGCACTTTTTTAATTACCGACTTTTTTCTTTTATTTTGGTACCTGCTATAGCCAAATTCATACTAATTAAGGAACATTCACGTTTTTTTTATTTCCGACAAGCAGAATGGCCGGAATCATGGACACCGTGAGACGACCTTTTTTAAAAGCGACTATGTTTGAGAGTATGCAGTGCCACTAACGTTAATCTTTTTTATTCCAAAAAATTTTAAAACGTCGTTGAAATACGTACAAATAAATCTTGTCAATTTGACTGTGTGAAGCAGACTCCTTAACGCTCCAGCTGCTGATTCAAACCCAAACAAATGAATCACCTGCCCCACCTTTATGCGAATTCGTCACGTACATCATACCCGAACAATCTGTATAAATAACCGGCAGACACTCAATAAGGCAGTTTTTTGAAAGATTTTCCCCCTGCAAAAATTTACAATCTTCTTACTCACACAAATCAACGAGAAAACATTCATTAATCAACACCAAATGTATTTATGTTAAATGCAGGTTATAGAGAACCACAAATCCCAAGGAACTGCAACAGCACATAAGGAAAAAGAAAAAAAAAAATAAAGCAGTCTAACTTGTACCAGCACATAATTCAGATCTCATTATTCTCCTAGTCACGAATCGACGTCTACTACGGTAGAATTCTCTTATATAGATTCAGTCGTTTTTATTGGGAATATTTCAATTAGTAACTTGTTCTCTTTATTCGGTGTGAATTAGAGAAGCTCGTTATTAGTTATCGTGAAGTGGATAGATCGATCTCTTCACATATTTTACTAGATTTGTCCCGTCACAATTGCAAGGTATAATAGTTTCTTTGCAAAAAATTCCCTAACAAAGTTAAAAAACACGCACTTCACACTAGAATACCCCCTTAAACAGGTTGAAGAACTTATCCTTTTTGATATTGTTACATATCCTTTTTGATATTGCTTAGAATTATCAAATTTATTTACGAGTATAATCATGTCATGTTAGTGATGCGATGAGTTTAATTTTTAAATACAGGAAAACAGGGAATGTTTGATAAAAGATAAAATTTTGCAGATAATATTAACGGCGCGGTAATCGGATTGAAAATACTAAAATACTACTTAAACCCTATACAAGTCATCAAATCGTGTAACAATTAAATAAATTAGAGTTGGTATAATAATTTTAATTTTGCCATCACAAATATCATAAGGTATTAAAGTTGAGTTTAAGTTTATTTGTAAATTTAATTTAAACCCAAGCTAATGATAACATTCTTCTGAACGACGCGATGAACACTTTCAAGCGACGCGGTTGATAAAATTTGTTATTTAGTAAGGAATAAGTTTTATGGCTTTTACTAAAATAATATGAGTATATCTTTTCGCAGTGTAAATATCGATACATTTCTATACAAATGAAAGTCTACTCCACTTGGCTTTAGTTTATAAAATATTTAAGAAAATCTTTTGTATTTTTTACTTTGACATGGCTTACCACTTAGATTTGGATTAAATTTACAAGTGAATTTAAACTCAAGTTCAACGCTGGTCGATCACCGATACAGTACCTAAATTAAAATAATATCCGATATAATATCTCAATTAAAATTATTATCTAACGTATTTAGTCAACTTGATGATCTGTACATTCTCTGTCTCCTTGTATTTAACCCTTTAACTACAAATATATTTTGAGATATCGTGTCTGCGGAATACTAAGAAAATAATAGAACTGAAATATGTCGATAAATTAATTTAATCTTAAATATACGCTTCTACATACTTTCAAATATAAATATTATCTATTGAAGTCACCTGTAACTAAAGGATTAAAAATCGAAACGCGTCATGAGCTTTTAATGTTATCGTTATTCGGTTGGGAACTTTTGCAGAAGGTTTGCATTGTTAAGTGAATTGTGTGAAATTTGATGAATTTAGCTTGATATTGGATATAAACATTTATATCTTTTTTTATATCTTATATACGAATTTAATTAGCGAAAGATGATTAATCATTTTCAAAGTCAAACAATGTAATCGGTCGCTTACTGTCTCTAAAACTATCAGAAACGTTGATTTGAAGATCGTTGGCTTAAATAGTCAATAGTCGACAGAGTCAGATTAACAACCGAGAGCCAAAACATCTCGAGAACGATAGATTGAAGGTTCCTTTTTTTATTATAAAATAATATTCGAGACGAAATAATTACATTCATAGATAAATTTAACGCAAATTTAAAGGGAATGAAGCTCGAAGTGAAAGTAAAAAATGTCAAATGTTTTTTTCATAAATACCTTCACAAATTAAGCTAACAATAAGTTGAAATTATATGTATAGGAAAAAGTTATTCAAAATGTTACAGTTTCTACAACGTATTCAAAAATCGGCGAGATGGACCGTCATCTGTATAATTATTGAGAAAAGATACGATTGTAACATGTGTATCTTTTTTTTTTTTTTTTTTTTTCAATTTCTAGATTGCTGGTTTCAATGGTTTAAGCGATGCATTGAAAAGGCTGGACTTTTTGTCAGCGGTACATGACCGTCGACGTTTCAATTATATTGTTCGACTCTTAGATCTTCTAGTCAGTCACAGAATGGGCGGACTCAGTGGATGCGCTCAACGAGTTCTCTTCAATATGTTAGAAGAAGTTGCATTGGAAGGTAAAGATTTAAACTAAATTGATCGCGATTATATTAGTCTTTGATACGTGTTCTTACATGTTCGGCAGTATCATTGTCGCAGCAACAAACTGGAAAACTTCGTCGATTGATCGAGAGAGTACGGGCTTTTAGCGCGGGTTGTTGTTGGGGTGGTAGACCTTTGGGATCTGTAATATTATGGGAGAAGCATAAAGCCGCTTTAGAAAGAATATTACAAATTGCCTCTTCTATTACTATAACTCAGGTAAGAAAATGTATAGCTAATTGCAAGACAATAAGAGAGAAGGTGGTGCCCGCTTAGTCTTTATTCTTATTGTGTCGATTCTAGCCGGACGAGGAACAGCAACCGCAGTGGTCAGATTTGCCCACGGAATGCCGCCGAGAGGTCCTCCTTCGACTTAGTGATCCACGAGATATCGAAGCATCTTCTGAGGCTTGTGAACATTTAGCTATTCTTGCGCAAGAACAAAGAATCTGGCGGGAACTTGCTCAATATCATTTCACACCTCAACAAATAACCACTACGAGACAACACAATCCTGGAAAAGACTGGAAAACTATTTTCACTATCGCTCGAAGGTGTGTCTTGCATATATATATATATGTGTAGATAATGTAAACATTTATTTACTATTCTCACGTCTCTTGGTTATCTGCCTCTGGTTGTTTACAAAGTAAATCAAAGTATGTGTTTTATAGGTCGTTTGGCCTGCGAGAAGAGTATGCAGAGATAATTCAATTATGCCGCAATTGTCGCTGCCTGTTCTGGCGATCGCTCGGACATCCCTGTATTGTCGATCAAGATCCGGCCTTTCAAAAGAAATTAGCAGACGTCGATCGAGCGTCTCTTCATGTTCCAATTCCTCCGCAAACTTTCCTCAAATTCTTTTCCCTATGAAACAAACGGACAAATACGAAAAGAAAAACAAGGAATCTACGCATTTACTTTTCTAGCCTTTTTTTGGTAAAGGAATATATGATTAGAAAGATATACGTGCGAATCATAATCTTTAATGTTCTTTTGATGTTTTTCGCCTTGTCTCGTGTCCGAATGCGTTCCTTAAAACCCTTTCGTCCGATTTCGATCCCGAAATCTTCGACGCTTTTTAATCTTAATAGCGATTTATTTCAATCGGTGCTTTCAAAAATATCGATATAATAATAACAGTAATAATAATAATAATAATAATAATAATAATGATAACAATAATAATAATAATAATAATAGTAATAATAATAACAGTAACAACAACAATAATAATAAAAAGAAGAAGAAAAAGGAAAAGATGAAGAAAATATCGTTATCGTTTCGTTCTTTCTTTGATATTTGAGATCGTTACTTAACGAATGTTATCACGTGCTTTTTTCCAATACTAAACAAAATGAACGAATTGTAATAATGTAGCGTAAATTCGTGTGTATCGTAAATCATATAGTTAGTTATTCGTTCTTTATCTATTTGTAATTGTGCAATAATGTTGACACTCATTACTCTTCTCAAAATGGAAAGAATTTTTTCATTTGATTTTTCTTCAAAATAGAGAGAAAATACTTTTGGTATTTGTGCAAATATCAAATTGAAACATCTTTACATATATTACAGAGATTAATCGTAACGAATATTATTTCATTGCAAAGTTTCTGCGGAAAATACATGATTTTCAACTATTTAATTACTAAAATATTATACTTATTAAAAATGCATTTGTCGTACATACATGTGTAGAATTTACATTGGAACGATATTATTTATTGTAGCAAAATTACATTATTGTTCTAGTTTTATCAATATTTTTCTTATTCCTCTCGATATTTATTTTTTACTTTTATAATTACCAATTTTTTTGTCCATTCTGTGCGCTTATATCTGTTATGTGTCTTTTTGTTTTGTATATCATCATTATCATCGTCATAACCATCATAATCATTGTACAATCAAGAATTGTCAGATCATCCTATAAATAATGTCATCTATTCACTAGTTTTTGGTACAAATACTTAATATAAAAGATCTTATTTTTAATTTGTAGTAGAGCTGCAAGTTTATCTTGAATTGATATTAAATAAATTTTTCCTTCTTTGAGAAGGGAAAGACGTCCTGTATACTCGTTGTAATGAGTGACAAACATTTTCATTTTTTGGTATACATTTATTTATACATATTCGTTTGATTATAATATATGTACATGGCACGAGTTAATACAAATTTTTGATGATACATTGTATTCAAAAAAGACGAATTCAGTAATCTGTACAAATTTGAATAGAATTTGAAACAAAATCAACAAAACCTAACTTTTGGAGTTACATTTTTAAAATTTTCGTTCAGAATATATAACTTTTCATCATTTACTTCTTTACATTTTTTCAGAACAAACATTTTTGCAAACATATGTACAGTTTAAATATATTATATACTATGTATATACGGAGTTCTTGAATACGCTGTCTAATAAAAACTACGAAAACATTTAAAAAAAGAATTATTTGTCCGTACGTATGTCATACGGACTAAACAATGAAAAGGTTAATATACCTTATAAAAAGGAATTTCGATCCGGCGAATGTAGGCGAATCACCAAGTGATTGGTCCATTTTGATTAATTTATCAGTTTAGAAATAGTTGTTAAAGAATATTTCTAAAATTATGTAAAACGAGTACTAACATTATTGATATATTTTACAACGTATAACATTTTTGCAGTAACTAACATGTCCTTCATGATTTATAAAAATCATCACTAAATAATTTTGTTCTTAATATATATAAGTGTTTACAGTTTGGCCAATATTTGTTATTCATGAAATTTATCAAGAAACTGCAGTCTCTGTATTTTATTTTTTATGAGTTTTTACTTTTTATATATACATAATTAACTGAAAATATAGCTGTAAAGATCTCATACGTACGTGGAATTTTTGAGAAATTCATTACGTTACCATTATGTTAATTTATTTTTTGCCGTACATAAACTATTAATATAAATACTGAAATGATGTTACTGCAATTTTAAATAAACTTAGCATTTCATAAACATGAATATTTATAAATATTAGCTTGTTGCATATGAGATGTCCAATTTTACAAACATAAAATTAACCTTAAAATTTAATCACTAAAAGCACTATTCATTAATATTTATAGTTACTATTATTATAATATATTATAATAGTAAGTGTTGTTAATTAGTTATGTTATTTTAACTCAGCTAAGCTGATCAAACATAAAATAATTGGTGTTTTATTAATTTTTTTATTAAAAACGTAGATTGTACGTCAAAATAATCTATGAACTATAACATTGAATTCAAATAACATTTTTTAAAAGGTTCATTTTGTTAAATTTCATTGTAATTCAGTAAAAGCTAATCTAGTAACATTAATACTAGTTTCAAGAAGTTCGATTTATCAACAATTATCAACTGAATTTTAATTGTAATAATTATCAGTAATAATTGTATATTTTATACTCAATATTCATTGTAAAGAAAAGTTAGAATTTTACGTATGATATACATATAATTATTATACATATATATATTATTATATAACAATGGTTAAAATATATTAAATATGATATATTATAATTTGGTATATGGTATATTATAATTTGATTCTTTAAGAAATATGCAAATTTCCAATATCGAACATCGATTAATACAATCGAGGAAAGAATGATTTGAAAATGTGGAACAAAAATTTTTCCTTTAAAGTTTTATTTTTAAAAAAATAGACTTTCTTTCGTTAAAAATTGCCTTGACACATATGTACTTGATAAATTTTTCAAACTTGATTTTTTCGAAACTAAAACCACAAATAAAAAAATTCTTCATTTCTTCACTTTGAATTTATTTTTTATATGGAATTATCTCCTCCTCGGTTGTATATCCGATACTGGTGCACTATCTGTAAACTGATCAAAAATTAGTTTTGTACTTTGTAGAATTCGACCATCTCATTTGCAATAACTTAATACTACGCATTTATTTTTGGAAAAACTTTTCAACAAGTAAATCATACATTTACATTCTGATTTTGAGATTCGTGCTTATTATACAGATCATTGAATTCGCTTTATTATAAAAATCCATCAAGGAAAAAAAGAAATTCATATTTTCTAATATGTCAGAAGATGTAGAATATAAGTTAAATAATATTCATATAATGAGTTTTTTTAAATGCAACATAATTTATTTAAACCTTTTTCGACATAATTAACACGTAACAAATTATTCTAAATAATAATTCTTATTGACTTGTCCTGTATAATTCATTGTATTAAATATTATAATTAGTTAAGCGATTAATTTGGAACACGTGATAACATTGTAATTTTTTTATGATTATAGATCAGCGTTTATTAATGTTAGAATTGATTTGATTTTATTAATATTAGAATTTGGAATGCTGAAATTTATACTGCCAAAATCGATACTATTTTATTCAGCCAAATAGATGCCTTTTGTGGTATATTTTTCTTAAATAATAAATTTCTTTTGATGTTATTTTTTGTTGTTTTTCTTTATCAAATATTATAATAATCGTATTGAAATACGAGTCCGTATATTTTTCTGAGGTAATTACATTGCAAAATATACATCTTCGACAAATAAAAATAGTACAAAAATTGCGCTTTTCCGTCTAATATAATTTTTAAAATTTTCTTTACTGATTTAGTAAACTTTTATCTATTTAGTAAAGCATCTAAAATTCTGTATCAAATACTTTAAAATAAAAAATTTATTTCTATACATGTATGTCTTAAATTTGTTTTATATATGAGTATGTATACTCATGTGTATCTATATAGGGATATGTATATATATGTACTATATATATATAATGTGAGTGTATATGTATATAAATCAATAGTTTGATATTTCATTTCGTTATAAATTTATTTTATTAATAATATACACAAGTAAACTGTACAAAAAATATCTTTACATGTAATATTCTTAATATTTCTGTTCTCTTCTAACATAAAATGAAGGATTCTTGATTTACTACTCGCATATGCTTCATAGCTACTATAATTAAATATATATAAATTGAAGAAGACTATAAGACAAACCAATGTCAGTCATTAGTTTTTTGCAAAGATCAAGAATATCTTGGAATGCATTATTCGTGTGGATACTGCTGCAGCAACAGTAACACTATAGATGCCTAGCTTGCTTGTTTCGCGTATTCTATTAAAAGCTATGTACAGACAATGCAAGGATGTCTTAAGCTTTGAGTGCAGACGAGGTATATGGATAGATCTAACATGCACAAATATATCTATCTTGCATTCAGAGGTCGTAGGATCCCGTTACCATTTTCGTGTCACACCTTGTCATACCGATTTAAGTAAATTTTACATCACAACCCTACTAGTGATGGAATTAAAATAAAAAATATGTTTATATCTGCTATGAGAATCATTTATTGAATTGAACGTGGTGGTACTTCAATAAAAGAATATAATGATTTAGAATAATGATTAATGGAAATTAGAACAAAAAATTCATTATATATTTGATTATTTAAAAGTATTAGAAAAAATTTATAAAATATGATATTTTCTATATTTTAGTGTGTAATCTCAACGAATCACTTTTCTTCCGCAAACTCGATTTTGTGAAAAATTAGATTTATTCAAATTTATTGTTTGGCATAAAGGAGCATATCATGTAGTATAAATTATTTTTTTGCAGATCGTTGAAGAAAATTTCGAAGTCAAATTCATTCTTTTAAATAATACCATATATATATATATATATATATATATATATATATATATATATATATATATATATATATATATATATATATTTTTTTTTTT
>NW_025110478.1:86290-111055 GCF_011392965.1 Frieseomelitta varia | reverse complement strand
TTTTTTCGTTGTTCTTTTTCATTATCGTTAACAAATTGATTAAAAGCGCTGCACGCGAAACAGCGGCCGCCTCACGGTAAATATTGACTTCATCAAAGAAGAGGCTCCCGTCGAAAAAACGAGGCTCCAAATAAAGCGGCGGCCGAACCTCTTTCAATATTTATACACTTTGAGAGAGCTCTCCCCTCCACCGGCAATGTTGACAAAAAACTATCCGATAAACTATTAACAAGCCAGCGAGATACACCTGCACACCGCCTCCCTGTTTGCCATTATCGGGGCGTTCCTCCGACGGTCCACCCCTCCGAGAACAGTAAACTTAATTAGGCGGGTATTAAATTAATTATCGAATAAATATGCTCCGCTAGCCAGGTGTTCGTAACGCTACCCTCCGTGAAAATCACCTTTCCCCTTTGCGTGAATATATCGCGCAAATTCTATTTCCAGTAAACAACAAAGTCGCTCAAACTAGAGAAATTTCGCTTACAAAAATTTCCTCCACCTTTCGTTCCTTTCTCTCGCGTTTCTGCCTTTCGCAGAGTTTCGTTCTCCCATTTTTTCTTCCTCTTTTTTCTCCCCCTTCGCCGCGTTTCCTTGTCCCGTTTTTCCTCCTTTGATTCCGACGGCGAATCGCAATTTTTCTTCCGAGGCAATTATCAACCGCTTCGAGGCTTTATGCGCGCACCGAAAGCAATCGCCGGGCGAGCCTTTTTTTCCAATCGTCGCCCGACTCTCTCGTTTCGTTCCCCACGCCACGTTTTTGTCCGCCTTCGATTGCCATCGTTTCGTTTTCGAGAGAACGACAATAGGAAGACCGCTCGCAAACCTGTTTCCCCGTTCACGCGTCGCGCACTGTTGGCCGGTCCACTGTTTCCTAATTGTTAATTACAACCAGCCTTTCACCATTGCATTTTCGTTAATTGCCGGGCAAATGTTTCTCAATGTTTCTCGAATCGATCGGGACGTCGTTCCACCATTGGCGAGTAATTCGCTCGCGTAACTTCAATTACCAATTCGCGCGTTCGATCCGCGTTAGCCTCTTGCGCTGGAATGCACACATCGAGTATGTTTTGTCTCGAAAACTGCAATATTTCCTCAGTTTCAAGTATATTCAAACGTAACCCAGGCAAAACGAATAATAAATTTATTTGTCACCACTCAATAATTTTTATTCAATGATATCGTACCAACGAGTTTAAAAAGAAAGCGACGAATTATACGGTTCGGTCACTCGTTATGGTCAACACAAGCGAGTTAATACTAAATCTATCTGCGGTGTTTTTTAATAATTTTCAAATGTTTCGTCGAAATTATCCTTTCACACGTTTGTTTCTTTTATATTACCAATAAAACTGCTATGAATTTTGTAAAAAAGTAGTTTGAACCGTTGCCTAGAAAAATACCACACTGAAATCAACTGAATTTCTCAAGATTATTTTTTTTTTTAAAAGGAAAGCGACGAATTATTGTGTACAGTTTGGTCACTCGTTATGGTCCGCAATCAGCTTCCAGCGCAACTGGTCAACACAAACGAGTTAATACTAAATCTATCTGCGGTGTTCTTTTAATAATTTTCAAATGTTTCGTCGAAATTATCCTTTCACACGTTTGTTTCTTTTATATTACCAATAAAACTGCTATGAATTTTGTAAAAAAGTAGTTTGAACCGTTGCCTAGAAAAATACCACACTGAAATCAACTGAATTTCTCAAGATTATTTTTTTTTTTAAAAGGAAAGCGACGAATTATTGTGTACAGTTTGGTCACTCGTTATGGTCCGCAATCAGCTTCCAGCGCAACTGGTCAACACAAACGAGTTAATACTAAATCTATCTGCGGTGTTCTTTTAATAATTTTCAAATGTTTCGTCGAAATTATCCTTTCACACGTTTGTTTCTTTTATATTACCAATAAAACTGCTATGAATTTTATAAAAAAAAAAGTTTGAAACGTTGCCTAGAAAAATACCACACTGAAATCAACTGAATTTCTCAAGATTATTTTTTTTTTAAAAGGAAAGCGACGAATTATTGTGTGCAGTTTGGTCACTCGTTATGGTCCGCAATCAGCTGCCAGCGCAACTGGTCAACACAAGCGAGTTAATACTAAATCTATCTGCGGTGTTTTTTAACAATTTTCAAATGTTTCGTCGAAATTATCCTTTCACACGTTTATTCCTTTTATATTACCAATAAAACTGCTATGAATTTTATAAAAAAAAAAGTTTGAAACGTTGCCTAGAAAAATACCACGCTGAAATCAACTGAATTTCTCAAGATTATTTTTTTTTTAAAAGGAAAGCGACGAATTATTGTGTACAGTTTGGTCACTCGTTATGGTCCGCAATCAGCTGCCAGCGCAACTGGTCAACACAAGCGAGTTAATACTAAATCTATCTGCGGTGTTTTTTAACAATTTTCAAATGTTTCGTCGAAATTATCCTTTCACACGTTTATTCCTTTTATATTACCAATAAAACTGCTATGAATTTTATAAAAAAAAAAGTTTGAAACGTTGCCTAGAAAAATACCACGCTGAAATCAACTGAATTTCTCAAGATTATTTTTTTTTTAAAAGGAAAGCGACGAATTATTGTGTACAGTTTGGTCACTCGTTATGGTCCGCAATCAGCTGCCAGCGCAACTGGTCAACACAAGCGAGTTAATACTAAATCTATCTGCGGTGCTTTTTAATAATTTTCAAATGTTTCGTCGAAATTATCCTTTCACACGTTTGTTTCTTTTATATTATCAATAAAACTGGTATGAATTTTATAAAAAAAAAACGTTGCTTTGAAAAAAATACCACACTGAAATCAACTGAATTTCTCAGGATTATTTTTTCCCTTTAATTTTTCTTGTCTGTGAATTTTGTTATTTTCAAGTTATTTTTCAACAATGAATTGTCAATCTTTCATCGAATAAAAATGTAATCCTTCCTCGCTTCTTTTATAAAATTTGTAACAGAAGCACTCGCCCTGATTTCGACGTGTACATTCGACGTACATTCGTTGCTCGATTTTAATCAATTCGCGAGAGATTTTTAAAACTAAATTCCGCAGTCAACTGGTTATATACAGTCGAGTACAGAGACTTTCTTGGGTTAATCTCGCGCGATCACGCCTGACAACTGCGAACGAACGGCCCCCACCCACGTACACGCGAAAGCTCGGGCTGTTATTTGTATTCACCGGGAAATGACGTTCTCCGTTTCGTCGACTCCGGCCGACGCCATCATCTCGGCCGGGATCGTTCGTCTCGACGCGTTGAAATTTCCATCACGCTCGCCCCGGCTCTCCTACACACGCAGATCGCATTAATGACAACGCCGTTGAAGGCTAGACAGACGGATGAAGAGTCGAAAGCTCAAGACAGAGTAGAATAACCCAAGGGGTCGTAGGTGAAGGCAGACGGAGAATGGAAGAGCGTGACGGGGGTTGAAGAGCTCGCTGCCACCGCCCTCCGTGAAAATCGAATTTGATATTTCCGCTCTCTCATCGACAACGCTCTCGAGCCGAGTCGAATTCAACCGGGGCGAGAAATATCCACGGGGATAGGACAGAGAGGGAGGGATTTCTTATCTGAATTCCAGGGCGCCGCGGAGGATCCAACGTCCCCGCGAGGGCAGAAAAGAAGAGGCAGAGAATGCGAAAAGGCAACAGCGGAAGTTGTCGGAGGCCTTGCGACTGAATTATTTAAGTCGCGGCCCGGTTTTCCTTCGCTCCTCGAACCCTCCCCAAACGAAGAAAATTTCATTTCGTCACCCAAACCTTGCCCCATCCCTCTTTTCAAGCTGCTATAGTCCTCGTGAAGTCTATTTAATTGGCTGACGCTCCTCTCGACGTTCGATTCAACTGGCCACTGCGAAATTTCGGCATCGTTTTCCTTTTCGGACCTCGGTTTCCAATTATCCGTTAAAATTACAAAAAAAAGAAAAAGAATTATTTTTATTTTAACCTTGAGTCTACTGGTCAGACACCGCCTAAACGGAAAATAACTTTCCACTGTCAATCCCCGGGGACGTGTCAAATTCGTTTCGAGAGTCTTTCACCCGAAGTTGCTAAAAATTTAAACAAAGTGTTTAAAATTTCTTTAAACTCGGATAGACTTTGGCAAACAAACCTGGCTCGTGATGTTTGTTGCCAAAGTGTTTAAATTTCTTTTATATTCGAAACTTCAATTTTCCATAATAAATATTTTCAACGGCAGAAATCGGTCGGGCAATTTACCTAAGCCTCTCATGCGTCCTAATGCACCGGGACCTGTTTCCAGTTTCTACACCGATAACCAACCAATCAATTACACCTCCTTCTAAATTCCACAACGCAATTCCAATCTTAATCCGATCAACAATTCTTCCGTATACCCTGAAACCCCTCTCGCATTAACCACTTCGCTTCGTCGTTCGATCGATCGATCGACCATTTAAATTGGAATTCCATCAACTTTCTCGCCGATTCGAACACCGATTTTCGTCCCCGTATGTTTCGCCAAGAATTCTCGAACAGTCGGGGACGACAACGTACCTACGTGCAAGCAATTCTCCTTGTACTTCATGTCAGATCGTTTTCTCCCGTCGATCGACAAATGATAGATGATAAATAAATGATCGAAACGAAGCCAATGAATCGATATTCCGATTTTTTTCTTTCTCCTTTTGTTTGTTTATTTTTCAAGTGTATAATCGAAACGCGTCTTGTTTGGATTAATGCAGGACGCTTGACCTGTCTGTCTGGCTGCTCACGAACGATACAATAGGCCTCGTTCCATGATCGAGAGCCCCGGCCATTGTAAGGCTCGATAGGCTGGCGACTTTAGATTCGATGGGGATGATGTACACGTTGCGATCGTGATGGACAAAGAGGGTGAGACGAGACCTGTTACCATACGAAAATTACGTCCAGCGAAATTTCTGCAACCCCTGCGGTCGCAGTGTGTAACGTGTCAGTGATAATTCGCGAGGGTAACTAGATAATAGGGTGCTGGCAGGCAATCTGTCGTTTTGTCCCGATGAAAGGGTTTCACGATGAAAGGATTCTTTATCCCAATCCGACTCGCCGGTGTGTATTTCACTTCTTTTTTTTTTTACTTATGCTCGTCTAATCGAGGAACGTTAGCAAGAATATTTCACTTTTATCGATGCGACGAGGTAACAAATGGACAATTTGCTGCATTTCAACTTGATAAACGGCCGGTCCAGTTCGATTCGCCGATGAATTTTTATTGTTCACGTTCGTCCAACTGAAGAACGTCGAGAAGGATATTTCATTTTTAATGACGACAAGGTAGAATTTCTTGCATTTCAATTTTAGAGTTGAAGAGATGAATATTTTAGAGGGAAAAATATTTAATATCTTTAAGGTAGGAAATAACAATTTTTTCATGTTCAGTTCACCAGTGTACTCTTTTAATTGTGCGTCTAGCTAACCTAAGAACATTAGAAAGAATAAGAGGTAGAAAATGAAAAATATCCTGCATCCTAATTTTGAAGTTAAAAAACGATTCAATTCCCCAATGTATTTTCATTATTTACGTTCATCTATTTCAACAGTATTGTGAATATTTCATTTCAATTTTGGAGTTGAAGAGAAGAATATTTCTAATTGAAGAGAAGAATATTTTAGAGGGAAAAATATTTAATATCTTTAAGGTAGGAAATAACAATTTTTTCATGTTCAGTTCACCAGTGTACTCTTTTAATTGTGCGTCTAGCTAACCTAAGAACATTAGAAAGAATAAGAGGTAGAAAATGAAAAATATCCTGCACCCTAATTTTGAAGTTAAAAAACGATTCAATTCCCCAATGTATTTTCATTATTTACGTTCATCTATTTGAACAGTATTGTGAATATTTCATTTCAATTTTGGAGTTGAAGAGAAGAATATTTCTAATTGAAGAGAAGAATATTTTAGAGGGAAAAATATTTAATATCTTTAAGGTAGGAAATAACAATTTTTTCGTGTTCAGTTCACCAGTGTACTCTTTTAATTGTGCGTCTAGCTAACCTAAGCTAAGAACGTTAGAAATAATAAAAGGTAGAAAATGAAAAATATCCTGCATCCTAATTTTGAACTTAAAAAACGATTCAATTCCCCAATGTATTTTCATTATTTATGTTCATCCATTTGAACAGTATTGTGAATATTTCATTTCTATCGATAAGGTAGGAAATGAAAAAGTTTCTCGCATTTTAACAGTTGATCTAATTCGAGTCGCCGTTTACAGCGTGAATGAAGAATATTTTACTCTGATCGACGATAACAGGTGGCAAATGAAAAATATCCTGCATTTTAATTTCGATGTAAAACGGCTGTGATCCAGGTCGATTCATCAAATGTATCCCCTTTTTATTCGCGTTCATTTATTTATAAGAGCATTTTGTTCTTCATCGTCGACGACAGGTGGGAAATGAAAAATCATCCTGCATCGTAACTTTGAAGTTAAGAACGTCTGGATTGTTCGAATCGCGTGTTCCATCGTCTTCTCGCCGTCGGTTTCTTCGTGTTTCTGGCGATGTGCAAACTTGCCCGCAAAAACCACGGAAGTGAGATAATCCATCTTGCAACAAATACGGAAACTTGCGCCGGACATTTCGACGCAATCAATCTTGCACGTACAGATATTCATTTGCCACGGCGATGACGCGTTGTTACCGTGGCAAGCTACGGATTTTGCGGTGACGGAATTTATCGGCGTCACGGAACCGTGGTTTTTGGTTAGTTTCCTGCGCGATCGAGAGGGTAAGATTTTCGTACCGTGAGAAATCTTGCTCTTCAGTCGCTACGAACAGATCACGTGTCATTCCATAATCACACCTTTTTCCAGCTCTTCTCCATTTCCTTTCACTTTTTAAATCTTTCGTCAACCATTCTGCAAAGATTTCCACAATATTTTCTCACGTGTTCAGTCGTAATGGAAAATTTAATTTCGAAGATACGCAACGTTTGAGCGCGTTTGTTGCCGTTGGTTTAACGGAAAGCTGTGAAAAACATTGTCTATCGGTAATAATCCCACCCAATAAAATGCGCCGCGTCGTCGTATCACGGAAAAAGAGTCGTCGGCGATAATTTACGAGCTGATTTATCCCCGCTCAACTTTGCGAGCATAAATCATACGCGCCGAGTTTATTCTCGAAGCGACGTCACGATAACCGCGCACGATCGCGCACGGTAAAAACGCTGTATTTCGAACGGGGACAATTTTATCTGCAGGCTGTAGGGAACATATTTACCGCAAACAAGTTCATGAACGCTTTAACTCTTTGATTTATAATGTCGAGTTTTATTCCCGCGGGGTGGATTACACCGAATGATCAACAGTCGGTGCCGGTATTTGTCGCGAAGTATAATTTCACCAACTGCAACTTTAACGACCGATTCAACGCAAAATAACCAAGTTCTATGCTGCGTGTTTAATATTTTACACAATGCCACCAGGCGATACGCGACGATCTTTCATTTTCCACCATTGGACGTTTGTTATAAACAAAAAACAAAAAAAAAAAAAAAAGTGAAACTTCCGTCGATGAAAATTAGGTTGCGTCAGGGTTAACACGCAAGATTAGAATGAAAATCGAAAGGACGAACTTTTGTACTTTTCGATGATGAAATTCCACGTCTTTAGAAGTTCCTTTCTTTTTCGAAAATACTTTGGCGAAACACTAAACATTGCGGACCATAACGAGTGGCCGAACCGTGTACAATAATTCGTCGCTTTCTTTTTCATTTGAACGCGTCGGAGTTCGACATCACTTAGGATTAGAAATTATCGAGAAGTGATAAATTTGTTATCTGTATCGCCTGTGTTACATTTAAATGTACTTAACACTGAGAAAATATTGCACGATATTGGGACAGAAAATTGTCGACGTGCGTCGACACACGTCGTTCCAGCGCGAAAATGGGGTAAGAAGGCATATAGGAAACGACGCAAATTGAGCGCCGCGGCAAACTCGATTTCTCCCGGTAATCCGGGCTTCCGCTTTTAAAGGGCGTTTCACAACGGGCCGGACTTACGCGCCGTTGACGATGTCTCGCGCCGCGCCGCGCCGCGCCGCGCCGCCTCGTGGCCATGGGGATTAAAGGGTCCCGTGGCGCGCGAATAATTTCCATCGGGGCTCGCCACCAACCACGTCGCGCAGACCGGAAGATTAATAATTCGCCGCGCGACCAACAAGCTCTGGCCTTAAAGTCGAACGTTCACCCTGCAGGGCCATTCCTCGAAACGTCATTCTTCGCTGCTGATCGACGCTGATGACTCGTCGTCGTCAACGACTCTCTTTGTCCCATCGTGTGTGACGTAATTGGGGAAAAAGTAGAACGACTCGCCCCTTTGTTTCAACGTGTTCACTGATGTTTTCTATGATGCTCAGTGTCACTAGGTGATAGAAACAGTTTCACACCAACAACTGCGATTCGTTATAAAAAATTATATTATTACAGTATATTATGTAACGAATATTATATACTTTTCTTTCAATTAACACCACCGGAACTACCACAAAAGTATAATATTTGTGCTTTTCAGTTTGTAATATTTGTGTTAATTGTATTTCAATTAAAACCACTCGAGCATCAAAAAGTATACTTTACACGTTACAAGGTTTCCATGGAAAATTAGAAATTGGCTTTGACCACTAGAAACCTGAATCGCGCCGATTTCGATATCGATCTCGCTGTGGATGCGCGCGCGTGGAAGACCGTCCGCTCTTATTATGGGAACGTGTCTAATTGCGAACGTAAATGGCACGATTGGCAATCCAACGGCACGATTGCAATATCCATCCGGGCACGGTTGATTTTAGTAAATTTTCCGCGCGGCGTGTTTCTACATAGCCGGCCTCAAATTTTCCAAATTGCTGCCACTCGATCCCGATTATTCAAACTCGCCCATCTGTGTGTACATGCTGCCCCGTAATCGATTTCTATTTAACAATCTATCGCTCGAAAACACACACGGCAATTGCCGCTACCGATTTATATACCGTTAACAGCAATCTCTCTCCGCGCGTATTCCGCCGCAATATGCTCGGCCATAGTGTTTGTCTTCGCGTTGCGAGCGAACGTCGTCGTCGTCGTCGAACGTAGAATCTGCAAGTCGTCGGAGAGCCACGCAAATATAAATTCCAAGATACGAGGGAGTGGAATTCAATCAATCGACACGCAAACAACTGACAAATTCAGAGATCGTCGTCGTCGTCGTTCCCGAGAACAGTCAGCGATTTGACCGAGAATCTCGAGAATTCAACGACTCCAAAAGGCTTTCCCAATCCTCGAGAGGCCTTCCGCGATTTCTAACTGTTAGAGCTCTACCTGGTTAGGAATTGGGTTCATCGCGTTTACTTATGGCTTGTCTATGCCTAGTTCCCTAAGAGACTTGAATCCGTGATATTTTTTAAAAAAACAGCAGAATACTGACTGATTATACGATAATCAGAACGTGTAATTGAATGGAATTTATGAATTTACTCTCCTATTACACTATGTCGATGTAATATTGTCTGCGCTTGGGAGGAGTACTTTGGAAATACTCTCTCTGAACCAGGATTGGGTATAATTTTTATTCGAACAACGAATAACGAATAAATCTGTCAAATTTATGCGTAAATAACGAATAACGATTTCACTCGAGGGAAAATTATTCGTTATTTACGAATAACGATTTCATTCGAGGAAAAATTATTTACGAATAACAATTTTACTCGAATATGACGTTATCCGTTATACGGAGTATATTCAATGAGTAAATATATCGAATTGATTATTTCGAAGTTTCACAAGAAACGGAAAGCCACAGTTGGCCAGTAAAATTTTATTCGAATAAAATTTTATTCGAAATGTTATTCGAAGAACTTATTCAAAATATTATTCGAAGAATTTATTCGAAATGTTATTCGAATAAAATTTTATTCGAAGAATTTGTTCGAAATGTTACTCGAATGAAATTTTATTTGAAGAATTTAGACGAAATGTTATTCGAATGAAATTTCATTCGAAGAATTTATACGAAATGTTACTCGAATAAAATTTTATTCGAAATGTTATTCGAATTATTATACGAATGAAATTTTATTCGAAATGTTATTCGAATGAAATTTTACTCGAAGAATTTATACGAAATGTCATTCGAGTAAAATTTTGTTCGAAATGTTATTCGAAATATTATACGAATGAAATTTTATTCGAATAATGCCCAACTCCGCTCTGAACGGACCGACTGGAATCCGCGATACGACCGGCGATCGGAAATTGGCCGAACGGGGCGAAAGTGTAGCAGCACTCGGACGAGACTCCAGAAGATCTGGCCCCGGGATCGTCTCCCCGCTTTCCATTCGAAGCGGAAGGTCAATCTCGACGCTTGGAAATTTCGGCCCAGCCCACGGACTATCCACCACGGACGAAATTAACTGTCAATCTCAATCCCGGTGGCCGCCCTTCGCCCGAGAAGAGGGACCCCCTTTGACACGGCTGGTCCCACAACGGCCGCGAGATATCGTACGCGCCCAGCAGTGCGCCCCCTCATCCCCCTCTTTCGCGGGTGTCAATTAGAAAAGCAGGGCGCGGCTGCCGCTGTCTGTCTGCCAAAAACGTCAGCCTGGCGCGCGCGCGCCTCCTTTTCCCGTCAGGCTTCGTTTAATCGAACAGAAAAAAAAAAAAAAAAAGAGAAAAAACCGGGGGCGATGATACGCGCCACCTTCCAATGGGGGATGATTTCAATGTTCATGTCCCTTTCTACAGGGCTACAACTTCTGTTTGTTGCAAGATGGGTGGATCGTTGTGACGGGGTGTGAACGTTCCGGGGACACGGGATAAGTTGCGAACGATAGCGTTGGAATTGGCATTGTTTGCTGAAACGAGGGGAATTGGCGATCGTTGGGAGATCGCGTGGCTGAGCAGCGACGTGTCGTTTCCAAGATGCTAATTACGTTTAATTTCGGACGTCGTCGATGGAAGTCGACGTGAGATCAGTGTAAAATAATCGATCAATAGATAGATATAGAATATTCTATTGTAGAATATCGGTGTAGTCCAGATATAGAATAGTATTAATGGTAAATAGAATTATCGAAAGTTTATTATATAGGGCGATTCACCTGGAATAACTTTGAAATTGTACGTGTAATGAGAAATTTAGAAAAGTTTAATAAACAAAAGTTATGTTGTAGCTTTAACGAGGCAAATGAGTATCAAATTTTTCGTGGGTTTTGAAATTTTCAAGGTCACCTTTATTCTGTTTTAATTACAATTAAAAGTACAAATTACATTAATATATAAAAATATATTAGACGCTATAATTATATATTTTTTCATCATAAATCAGAAGAATATTAAATTCCAAACAAAGTAAATGTATTAAGCCATCTCAAACCACAGTTCAAATAAAAATTGAATGAAATATCAAAGTCAAGACTGTACAAAATTCAGACGACAATTGACTTTTAAACCCACTTCTCTGGAAAACGAACGTTTCACACATTACGAGCTACCAGGTATACACAATGCTTGACGGGCAACCACGCGTGCCTCGAATCGGTGACATATTTTTATTTGGACAGAAGAGTTCGTCTGGTCTCTGTATGAATGATTGACGGAACTGGGATTTTGGGAGTTTGTTTTAGAACTGAAACGTTCGTACCGATTGAATCAAATTTAAAAAAAAAAAAAAAAAAAAAACAGAAAACTATTTCGTTGCGCGTCGATTTTTATATGTAATCGATGTTCGTTGATTCTTCGATCCGAAGAGTTGGATCTATTTCGAAGCAAATAGATTTAACTGTCAAATTTAATTTGGAGCAAAAAAAAAAACTGATATTTTGCGGTTACTATATTAGAAGATTTGATTGAGTTTTCGATCGTCAAACGACAGATATTTTCAACTTGACATTCTCAATTGAATTTCAACTGCAGTAGAACGTAAATAATAAACGTAATTGTGTAATTTGCACATCCGACCTGAATTATGTTCTGAAATTGTTTCTCAAACACGTACAAAATATTCGTGAAACATTCTTAAGACGAGCGTTCAATTATGAACGTGGGGGTAAAAATTTTGTTTCACATTTGCGCGGTATAAAAGAATCGTGAAACGGCTAGTACAAGTATAACATTCGAGACTTGGTCGTCAAAATGCTTAAAAAAATGTTAATCCTGCATAAAGAACAATACCGGCTGAAACTGAAGCGGCATTTTAAACGATCTTTCTGTAGCTAAATTAACTTGGCGGAAAAGAAAAAAGGGAGAGAAGGAGGGATGAGAAAAAGAAGAAAAAAAAAAAAATAGAAAATTCCTTGCAACCTGAACACGCTTTAATGAAACTCCGACCACCTCGGGGGGGAAAACGCTCGGCCCCGCGGCATTTTTAAGTTTTTATTTAAACGACGGGCGAAAACATGACAACGTCAACAGCCAGACCCTGCGGTTTCCTCTCTGTTGAACTTATCGACAGCTTCCAGATAAAATCACGTGAAATTTTCAAAATCACAGGCCTTTCGAGGTTTTAAACCGGTTTTTTTTTTTAAACAGACTGACATTTAAATCGATCACTGTGATATTCGAATTTTTCGCGAAAGAGAAAGAGAGAGAGAGAGAGAGAATAAGAATTTTAAAGTCTGGCAGGGTTTTGTACTAATTTTTCCGATACTTTATATTCTAAGATCGTCTACCTTTCTTCAAAAATTCGCTAATTAATATTTCATACCACCTTCCGTCTCTATTTAAAATTTATCAAAAAAAAGAACCTATTTAAATTAAATTTAAGTATCTCCAGGAGTATCAGAAGAACTTTAAATTCCGACAGAGTTTTACCCTAATTTTATATTCTGAGATCGTCTACTTTTCTTCAAAAATTCGCTAATTAAATTTCGTACAATCTTTCGTTTCTATTTAAAATTTATCAAAGAAAAAAAAACCTATTTAAACTAAATTTAAATATCATCAGAAGTATCAGAAGAATTTTAAATTCTGACAGAGTTATACTTTAATTTTTCCGATATATTTTATATTCTAAGATCGTCTACTTTTCTTCAAAAATTCGCTAATTAAATTTCGTACCATCTTTCGTTTCTATTTAAAATTTATCAAAAAAAAAATAACCTATTTAAACTAAATTTAAATATCATCAGAAGTATCAGAAGAATTTTAAATTCTGGCAGAGTTATGCCCTAATTTTTCCGATATTTTATATTCTAAGATCGTCTACTTTTCTTCAAAAATTCGCTAATTAAATTTCGTACAATCTTTCGTTTCTATTTAAAATTTATTAAAGAAAAAAGAACCTATTTAAACTAAATTTAAATATCATCAGAAGTATCAGAAGAATTTAAAATTCTGACAGAGTTATGCCCTAACTTTTCCGATATATTTTATATTCTAAGATCGTCTACTTTTCTTCAAAAATTCGCTAATTAAATTTCGTACAATCTTTCGTTTCTATTTAAAATTTATTAAAGAAAAAAGAACCTATTTAAACTAAATTTAAATATCATCAGGAGTATCAGAAGAATTTTAAATTCTGACAGAGTTATGCCCTAATTTTTCCTATATATTTTATATTCTAAGATCGTCTACTTTTCTTCAAAAATTAATATTTCGTGCCACCTTTCGTTTCTATTTAAAATTTATCAAAAAAAAAAAAGAAACTATTTAAGCTAAACTTAAACTATCACCAGGATAATTAAAAATATTTTCTGACCAATGTTTTCAAAGTGACTAGCGAATCTTTCACACAATTCCCGATGAACATTCTCCAATGAACGAGCGATCATTTCCTCGACACTTTCAACGACTTTCGTATCCACTCGCGGGATTCTCGTCGTTCATTCTGGGAATGCTCGAGCAGCGGCCGAACGAAATGGCAATCAAAGCCGAACGCGGACAATGAAGAAGAAACGGCGTACGCCGTGGAGGAAGGGAAGCGAACTGGTGCCTTTAAAGGATGTATCGAGTTAATGACAATGGTGCCATTTGCATCTGGGGCCACGAGGAAGCGGATAAGTGCATCGCGCAGATGAGCACGTAGGCGGTGGCCGCGCGCGCGGGATCGTTGCACCGGCCGATAATTGAGACAAACCTCCGTCCCTTAGGCCATCCAGCCGTGGACTTCCAGCTGAGAAGTCTGCCGGGCAACACGATAACTAATGGCTCGCGGCACTCTAATGACGGTGTCTCATTTCATCCCTTTCTTTCTTTTTCTCTCGCTTTCTTTCCCTTCTACGGCCAACGACAGGTAATTGGCGCGTGCGTGGGCGGCGAGAACCACTGTGAAACGATTCGTCCGCTAGACGGAAAGGGGCTGCGACGTTTTTGGCGGATTTTTATTTATTTTTCGAGATTGTATCAGATGTAGAAAGAAAAAAAAAATATTTGCGCGCGTTCGTGCTTTCCATTTGTTTGCTTGTTTGTATACGAATTACTTCTGCAATGTTCAGACGAAAATTTATTAGCGACTGCTTCGTTCAAGCTTGACAAACTTTCTTTCTGTATCATCTACCAGTAAATTCATTTACGAAGCATCGTCACTTCAAATAATAAAGTGACGTGGCATTGCAAGTGATCATTCAAATGGGCACTTAATTTGACGAAATTTTGTTGATCATATTTTTCCATACGTGTGGGAATTTTAAATTTTCAAAAGGAATCATCGTACACGTCAGTTATTACTACACGCTTCGAGACGAGAGTTTAAAAGACACGTTTATAAAAAAAAAAAAAAAAAAGAAAAATGGCAGCTAAAGTCGATCAGAGGCCACTAAAGGTCAAATGACGCGATCCATCAGAGAGGAAACGTCAAATCTCTCAATAACGTAAGCCCGGATATCGTTCCAAGATCCGCGCAGCGAACAACGATTCAATCACAGGCCAGAACGAATCAATATCAAAGCCGATTCCATAGACCATCGTCCATAATCCCAAAGATGGTGGAAATCGAGCCACCGCGGGCTCGAAACAGGTTTGACCATTCCGTCTCGATGAACTCGTCACCGGCACACGAACATCGTATCAACCGTGTCTCCCCTTGTACGTCAGGGGGTAACTCACGACTACGGCCACACTAACCCCTCCCCCCCCCTCCCTCCCCCCACCCTGGGGCCATATGCCGCTGCCGAAATTTATCGCTGAAGCGCGTGCATCGATTCACCTCCCTCTACGTCCAGCTACGATCGCTACGAAATAGGCTGTTGACGTCGATCCGCATTAAACGCGGCAAGGGTCGAGAGAGAAACTAGGGATGGGGTCTCGCGCGAAATATGAAAAATCGTCGAGCTAGTCGTCGTTGCACACGCTCGAGGGACGATCGAGTGCCCGGTTCCAAGCGTAAATCTTGATGAATCGACCCCGATCCTCGACCCGGGAGAAATATAGACGCGTCACGTCCTGCGCCTCCGCGTTTTCACCGTCGAGGAGAATCTAACTGGAAAATCGAGCGAGATGAAGGGCAATATTTACGGTAATATCGTCAAATCAGCGCAACGATAATTCACGCCGACGGTGTTTTCACGTTTTCACGCTTGGAAGATTTTTTTTTTTTTTTTTCCAATGCAAGATCCCATTTTATCTGTAATTCGCGCTCGAATGTACAGTTTTTTAATATTGAAGAAAATTTATCAACATTTGCTTCGACTTGTGAAACTTAGGAAAGATATATTTTAAAATATATTGCTTTAAATTTGAAAATTTTATTGTTTTAAATTATGAAGAATGTAGTTTTAAATATATTGCTTTAAATTTGAAAATTTTATTGTTTTAAATTATAAAGAATGTAGTTTTAAATATATTGCTTTAAATTTGAAAATTTTGTTATTTTAAATTATGAAAAATGTATTTTTAAGTATATTACTTCAAATTTGAAAATTTTGTTGTTTTAAATTATTAAAAATGTAGTTTTAAATATATTACTTCAAATTTGAAAATTTTATTGTTTTAAATTACGAAAAATTTATTTTTAAATATATTACTTCAAATTTGAAAATTTTATTGTTTTAAATTATGAAAAATGTATTTTTAAATATATTGCTTCAAATTATGAGAAATATATGTTAAATATATTGTATTTTAAATACATTATTTAAACAAGAGTTTTATTTTGCAAAATGGTGTACACCATAAACACTGATTTCATCAGTTTACACAAAAACTGTATCCTCAATAATATCTGAGATATCTGACAAAATATGCTCCGAACTCTGAGTTTTCACTCCTTCAACGTCGACTGATAAGAAAAAATATTTTTCCGAAAACTACATTTATGCCAAATTCCATTAAAATCGGCGATTTGTTACGTTCCCCCAAGTAAGAAAATCCCTCAGTCACGTCGCAGCACGAGTACAATAATACCAGACCAGTAAAGGAATTATTTTACGAGCTATACGTGTGAAAATATTGCTGATGGTGCGTGGGGGGGTCTGGAACGCTCGACTTCGGGCGATTTCATCGGTAGACAGAGATCGACAGAGAGTCCGTGACGAATCGGGAAACTACTCGGGGTATGCTCGATAGGAGATTTTCCTCGATACGAGCTGATAAGTGCGCTGAAATTGCGATCAAGGGGAGAGACAAGGGACATCGAAGGCCCCTCTTGAATTGTTCGATGGATTGAATCGCGATTCGTCATGAATTTCCGCTGGAACAACGTGTAACGTTGAAGAAAAATTTCGGGCGGTAGGAAACGATTCGGCCGGAAGGTCGGGGTTTCTCAGCTGGCGGCGATACAAATAGATCGAATCCGGCTGAGGTCGTTTTCGAAACTCCAACGGAGAGTTGCCCTTTCTTTTCAAGAGTCGAATGTTCATCGGTGAGTTGCACGAGCGTCTGTTCGGTCCAAGTTTCTCAGGGAATTGGGCAACTTTTGCGCCCGGCGGAGGCTATCGGCTAGATGAGCGCCGATATGTCGGCCGAACTGTCTTAATGGCCGGTGTACAAATTTATGAGTTATTGGGAAACGTTGCCGGCGATCGAACCGATCCCGAAAATGAATCGAACCAATTATATTTTACCTTCGAGATTATATTTTACAGCGTTGCGTCTACATCGAGTTGGTGACAAATCGATGACAAACTGTGTTGTATTGTTTAAACTGATACTCGAAATGATATCGTTTAGCGATATTTTTTTATTGCACTAGTTTCGCCAAGACGGACGTGTACGAACGTCTTAACCGCCTGCGCTGGCAACCGATTGCGGACCATAACGAGTGACCAAACCGTATACAATAATTCGTCGCTTTCTTTTTTGAACTCGTCGGTACAATATCGCTGGATAGAAATTATTCAGATTACATTTATTATTTGTTTTGCCTGGGTTCTACTTAAATATACTTAAAAACTGAGAAAATATTGCAATTTACGGGACAAAAAAAATTCTCGGCGTGCGTGGCAAGTTATTCCAGCGCAAGAGGTTGAGATTAACCGCTTGCGCTGGCAACCGATTGCGGACCATAACGAGTGACCAAACCGTATACAATAATTGTCGGTATAATATCACTGGATAGAAATTATTGAGAATAAATTTGTTATTTGTTTTGCCTGGGTTCTACTTAAATATACTTAAAAACTGAGAAGATATTGCAACTTATGGGAGAAAAAAATTCTCGACGTCCGTGGCAAGTTATTCCAGCGCAAGAGGTTGAGATTAATCGCTTGCGATGGCAACCGATTGCGGACCATAACGAGTGACCAAACCACTGTACATATAATATCACTGGATAGAAATTATCATGTCTCTATCTATCTGTACATATAATATCATTGGATAGAAATTATTGAGAATAAATTTATCATTTGTCTGGGTTATTACTTAAATATATTTAAAAACTGAGAAAATATTGCAACTTATGGGAGGAAAAAAATGCTCGACGTGCGTGGCACGAGGTTAAAATGTAATCAATTTCATTTCACAGCCGCAAATTACGACTCGCGAGAATGTGCGATTTTTCCTTCGAACTGATTTCCCACAAACGTTAATCGTCAGTTTAATGGATCGTAAAAGATCCAGGCGAAATTCAAACGAAATATCCGCCCACCTGCGACTAAAACCACTTCGCTGCGAGTGCAACCGTGGAACCAGAACGAGAGAGAGAGAGAGAGAGAGAGAGAGAGAGAGAGAGAGAGAGAGAGAGGAGCATCAGTCGATACGTCAAAGGAATTCCCCTCCTCTCTCTCTCTACCGCAGAGAATACAATTTCCTCGCTACGATGGTGTACGTACATGCATACCGCGGGGTCACTATACACCGCGGGTCGTCGGGAAACGCATCAACTCGCTGCCGCTTACAGTCGATTTCCGGCGCTCGGTATTATTTCGAGAGTCCACGGTCGAAAGCGACAGAGAGACAGAACAGGCCACGAATCCCGCGATATCATTCGGGAAAACTGTTCCACGCTCGGCGCGGTGAAGAGGACGAAGAAGTTGGAAAAGCTTTTCGACGTATCGAAATTGCCGGGGTCGATGGGGTGGGCCCTCTTTCTCTACGAACGACAGAGCGAACGTTAATTCCCTGAAAAGTCTGAAATTAACCGAAGGCCGGTACCCGGTTGTTGGAATTAACGCGGCCAATCCGGGGAGAGGTTTGTTTGTCCTGCCCCGGAGAATAGAGCCGCGAGAAAGGAACAAACTCTAGAATTTTCCAGAGGAAAGAGAAATTATGGGGCAGGGATATACGTACGTCGAGACGTTTCTCGTCCCTCGTGCACGTTGTCAAGAGCTTCTTAATGGGGTAGAAATATGCCCATCGCGTGGCACCGCCCACGGGGGTTCCAACTCCGGCCTTTATGCGCGCTTACGTCGCTTCCTGTCGCTTACGTAAATGTTCGAGACGCTTCGAGGGTGGAGAGACGAGGTAGAACGCAATTTTTTTCTTTCAGCGTCGTTCAACCGATTTGTTCCGGTCGACTAAGTTTTGTTAGCTTCAGGAATGTTATCTGTGCTGTTTAAAAAAAGAATCTCCCGAGTTACATTATTCTGTAACTCAACAACAACAACAACAACGTGTCTGAAAGTTGTTTTTTAATTAAGAGAAAGGCTCCTCTCGCTGAAACGAAAAGAAAATCTCACGGAGATTTTTTTTTTTTTTTTTTTTTTTTTCAAAATCTTTTTCTAGGAGAGATTTTCCACCGTTGTAATACACGGTTGCCGGTCTCGTGGCGAGACTGCATCGTGCAAAAGTAATTATCGAAGGGAACTCGGGCACAAGTTACACAGTAACCAAGTATTTACACACTGCTACGCATTCGTAGTATAATTTAATAAAACGCGAGCTACCCCGTTCCCGTTTAACTCCACTTGCTGAAACTAGCTTCGACCTCGATATTAACATGGCAAAAAGATCGCCGGGGATCATAATCCCATTTTAACTCACTAACGTAATCTCGCCGCTGAAATTCCGTAACCTTGTTTCGCAAACTCTGGCTATCGCTCTCGGTTTTTTTCTTATTTTTTCTTTTTTTAAATACACAGTTCCAAAGCAACCGGACTATAACCTAGATCTCTCCCCAACGAGAAAATAATTTTCTCTGCTTATTTATTTAATTCAATAAATTGGTGGAAATAACGCGCACTCGATGATCAATAAACAGGTTGCGCCAATAAGTTTTTTTTTCTCTCTCGGAAACTCGAGCTTTATTTACGGATAAACAACATCCATTCGATCGTTAAAATATTCACCGTTGCTATATCCGCTCGCAATTTTCGACAGTGAAAAACATGTCATCTGTCGAAATCACGAAACTGTTTTTTTTTTTTCTACCTTTTTCAAATGTTTCCAACACCTTTTGCGTTGATCGAAACAAATGACGATCAGGAGTCGAAAAACTTTCCAAACCGAGCGTACGAAACGTTTTCTCGATCGACGTGGCAACGTGAAATCTAGCATTGTCAAGAATCAATTTCACTGGACGCGATCCCTTGCCAGTAAATGAACCGATTCTCGACCAATTTCTCGGTTCAATCGCAGCAATTGTTGTTTGCAGCGATTCATCAGTTTGAATCTTCATAGGGGCACCGCTACGTATCACGATCGTCAACGTCGAAAATTTATCATCTCTAAACTAATCAAACCTCACGCGTGCCTTTCGACACTGTCCCGTTTTCGGATATTTTGGATATTGCGCATTCGTATGCATATGCAGCGTTTTCTCCGCTGTGAAACTCGGTTTGTTTCATTTTCAAATTGCTTCGTTTTCAGGTGATTTTTTACAGTATTAATCGTCGATTGATCGTCACTTTTCAATACTACCCAACAATCGCCGTAAGATAACAAAAGAGCGGGAGAATGCTTGAATTTTAAACGACAATTACGCGTTGCTCCAAAAAAAAAGAAAAAAAAACGAGAGTTTCAAAATTTATTTGTTACACCTAACAGACAGATTAATAATCGACAATCTTTCAATCGTGTCGAATAAAAATTGTCCGCATGAAGTAGCTCTAAAAAAAAAAAGAGGAGACAAAGACACGTGAAAAACACGTTAAAAACTAGCCGGGACAAAGGATGGGGAATAAAACCGATGCTCGATTTCGACACGCGGCGAAATTTTATCAACGTTTGCCACGATGAACTCGAGCGTAGACGGACAGTAGATATCAAAGCGTTATCAGAGCGTTGTCTGGTATCGCGTTTACAACAAAATCTCTCCCTGCGTCGATTTCGCTGGCCAACGCACCCAACCCCTGAAACGCGGAACGCAACAAACAAAATCTCCTCGACGGCGGCCAAAGAGCGTTCTATCTAGCGTTTCACAAATAAATACGTTTTCCCGTCGACGTGTCGTTGAATATCATTAACGCCATTCGACGCGCGTTGTTCCGCTAACGCTACGCGTCATCGAATCCCGAACGGCTGTCCTCGATTAGCGTGGAATCTTCGCTGATCGACAGGTCTGAAAATTGACCAATTTCTGAAGGCCAGCATCACCTTCTCGAGTTCACTGTACACGTCGATGATACTTGCTACCATCGTCGATAAGATCGGCCCCGTCGATCGCAAGTTGGCAGCAACTCTCGTCTAATAAAAAGCAAACAGATCTGAAGGGAAACGCGAGAAGACTGGAGAGAAACGAACCGAGGCTCGTTCTCATCAACCTTCCAATCTCGTCCGAACGACTCTCCCCCGTCAGCAAATCCTTCGGTCATTCGCAATCAGAGCGCAAAGAAAGCCGCCAGCGGAAAAGACGAACAGAATCCCCTACCTCTCGCCTTGTTCATCAAGCGGTGAACGGTGATAACGGTCGGCCAATTTTAGTTTTAAAACTAAACGCGGCCGAGTGAAATCATATTCGTTGGATTAATTGAAAATGTCAGCGGTGAACGTTCGTTAACGTCGTGTGTAACTACGTCGCGCGAGAATTGGTAAAAATGGACGGCGCGGTCTTCGAGGAACGACGCGTCCCTCGGGGGAAAAATTCAGACATAGGAAAAAAAAAGGGGGGGGGGGATGATCGGCAATCGATCGCAAAACGAACGTTCTCTGTTTGCTTCGACCAACTGTCCCGAAGCGTTTTATTCGATATGAATTTCCTCGCGGCTCTATATATCCTCTGCCAATTTTTCTCCTCTTTTTTTTTATTCTTACTGTTCTTTNAAAAAAAAAAAAAGAAAAAATGCGGAGGAGGGGGCAAAAACTGGTGGAAATTTCGCGCTCTATTTTCCGCGGCGACAACACTCGTATCGTTGGCGAAATTCGAGGCGACACGGGAAAAATCGTTGATAAACTTTTAACGAGATACACGGGCGCGCACAGCCGTTTCAACGGCCGATCGAAAATTATTGGCAAACACGTGTCCCCCCCTCCTCTGTTCAAAGGCCGAAAAATCGTCGAATATATATGGGACCCCCCCGTGCGTTGCTCCGCTGTCTTTCGTCGCTCGTAAAATGCTCGTTGTATTAGATCGTTTCCGGGGTTGTCGTACTGGCGGAAAATTTTAGTTCACGGGGAGGGGGCGAAATTGAGAACGATGCATATACAGCGGAAAATTGTATTCCGAGCGGGGAAAGACCTATTCGAATTGACGTGAACGCGTTCGAAACAATTGAACACCGTGGAGCAGAAACGTGGTGAAATTCACTTCTGGCGACGTGTCGTTTTTTTTCATTTCACAGAAATGAAGTATTATTGGAGAATTGATAAGCGGAAATGACGAGGGTAAAAAGTATTAAATTGACAAAATTTTGGCCGAAATTTGATCATTCGCAATTTCTGTTGGAAAACCTGTTGCAGTATATATTTTTACATATATTCGAACGATTGTTCTTTGTAACAATTTCTGTGCTGCGCAGAAGTATTGCAAGATTCCTCCGCTTTTAACCACTGATTGCGGACCATAACGAGTGACCAAACCGTATACAATGATTCGTCGCTTTCCTTTTTAAAACTCGTCGACATCACTGAATAGAAAATTATTGACAAGTAATAAATTTATTATTATCCTGCTCTTTCCCCTGATTTGTTATACTTGAATATACTTGAAAACTGTGGAAATGTTGCAATTTATGGGACACAAACACTCTCGACGTGCGCAAGTTTCGCGCTTTAATCGTTAAAAAAGAAAAAGAAAAACCGAGTTTTTTTTCGGAAACAGAGGCAAGAGAATTGAGAAATGCCGCGCGTAACCGATTTTTCGCCTGCCAACGTTCCGAATTCAGGGGAAATGAGCCAATGCAAACAGGCAAATGGGAATAATCTCGGCGCCTCGATAATTTCCACGGGACGAAAGAAGGCCGTTCGAAGAGTTATCGAGTTAGCCGGATTCAGCGTGTCCGGCTTTGCGAGTAAAACAGGAGGTAACCGATTGCACGGTGTTGCGTTATTCGGCGAGGGCACGAGGCAGAAGAGCCACGGCGTTGTTCCAACGCGTTCGAAGGAGAAATGGATTTTTCCGCGCGGTCCGGTTAATTCGGCCTTTGTTATTATCTCGTGCGGAGCGCGGCCCCGCCGGCGTACTTTTTTTATATTACGCCACTTTCCGCGTTATTCGCGAAGCACGCGAAACCTTCCGACCGAAAAAATGTTGCGTGTATTAATCCTTTGTTGCGCGCACTGTACGCGCACACCAGTGAAGCCTCTGCACGTGTTCTTCGATTTTTTTTTTTTTCCTTTTTGCTTTTTTTTTTCGTGTTGGAAGTGACGCACTGTTCGACGCAAATTCGTAATCCTTTAATGGAACGGGCGAAACGAAACGAATACGCCTCCGAAAAAAAGTAATTTCGGCCGAACGAAGAAAATTCGATGTTTCTTTTTCTTTTTTAAATTTTTTGAGCAACGTCGTAGTGTACTGTTTTTTTTTTTTTTTTTTTTTCTAAATTTTTTAAGTCGGAATACCACGACGAGAGACTTCAGTCTCTCAGATGTAATGCAAGCTGTAATTATCACGATTACGTTTAATCGAGAGCTCGAACGCGTCGTGCACCGACTCGGAGCGAAATTACGACGACGTTCGCAATGTCGCCAGCACTTCGGAACTTAGCGGCGGTAATTAGAATTGGAACGACTTGGAACGTTCGATTTTGCGTAATCTTGTGTAAGCGGCGGCTTTCCGTGCAAAACTTTCGCTACATTTACATACGAGGTTGTAATAAGGAGGTCGGAAGATTTCACGCGTGAATTTACCGAACAATATTAAAATTAAAGCCGGCGTCTTGCAATCTGACGCACTAAAATTAACTCCGCGGAATTTCACTTCATCTCTATCGCTATTTTAAACACACAGCAGAATATTCCTCTGGAACGTACATACGTACAAAACTGTGAGCCTCGAAAAAAATTTTTTCCTCTAAAAGCTAATATACTACTGAACATTTGCTCGGCACGAAAAAAGCGAAAAGAGAGAGAGAGAGAAAGAGAGAGAAAGAAGGAAAAATGGAACGCGAATCGAGAGAAAAAATTCCGAGCAGACGTGAGGGATGAATTAATTTAATTTAATTTAATGAGAGCCGAACGAACGCGTCGTAATTCACGGCTGGCGGATCGTTCCGCGAGTCGAAACAATGGCCCGGCCGAGAAGAAAACGCGGTAACACCGGTTTCGTTCCGCGGCATTCCCGCGAAATCCTCTCTCTTTCTCTCTCTCTCTCTCTCTGTCTCTCTCGTGTTTTCACGTGGCTCGTCTCCCGGCCGGTTGAATTTCAAATCGGCGAGACACCGGCGAGTTTTCGTCTGAAACGTTTCGAAACGAATACCGATGCGCCGCCGGTGGAAATGTTCTGAAACCGCGTTGGCACTGCTCGCTTAAAACCTGGTGAATGGAACCGAATGCTGACGCCGTGCAGCGGTTCCAACGAATATTCTGAAACCGGGTGTCCATGGTCGTTTCAACGGAATGACTACCAATGGAGACCGATCGCGGTTCAAAGTGATGTTCTCTGTCGAATCTGCTTTCTGATTCCAGTGACGAGCGAGTGAAGTTTCGTTCGACGAATTGAAAAATCTCGTTCAAAAAAACTGAATGTTTACATTCAATATAATATAACACAATATAATACAATGTAATATAATATAATACAATACACTACAATGTAATATAATGTAATATAATATAATACAATACACTACAATGTAATATAATGTAATATAATATAATACAATACAATACAATGTAATATAATATAATACAATATAATACAATACAATACAATAAAATACAATACAAAGCAATGTAATGCAATGCAATGCAATGCAATGCAGTACAGTACAGTACAGTACAGTACAGTACAGTACAATACAATACACTACAATATAATATAATATAATATAGTACAATACAATACAATGTAATATAATGTAAT
>NW_025110478.1:48377-86258 GCF_011392965.1 Frieseomelitta varia | reverse complement strand
AATACAATACAATACAATGTAATATAATGTAATATAATAGAATACAATACAATACAATACAATGTAATATAATGTAATATAATATAATACAATACAATACAATACAATACAGTACAGTACAGTACAATACAGTACAGTAAAATACAGTACTGTACAATACAATACAATGCAATGCAATGCAATGCAGTACAGTACAGTACAGTACAGTACAATACAATACAATACAATACAATGCAATGCAATGCAATGCAATGTAATGCAATGCAGTACAATACAGTACAGTACAGTACAATACAATATAATATAATGCAATATAATGCAATATAAATATAATAATACATACACTTCATATTGATGTACATATACTTATTGAAAAACTCGATCGGGAAAATTTTGCAACTTTTAAATTTCTTCCGTAACTTGTAAGAACACTCATCGATGCACAAAACTCAGAAAGCACGTCCGGCACGAGACAAGGAACGGGGAAAAATTTGTATGGATAAAGCACGGACTTATTCCGGAGTATAGCGAGCACGTTCGATAGATAGAGCGGCTAACCATATTCACCCCCTGGCATGGCGCACGGAAAAGGTTGAAGTTCCATCGTGCAAGGCGTGTCTCCTCTTCGTTAAGATAACGCGGCCCGGGAATATATATATATACACGTGCATATGTATATATATATATATATATGTATGTATCGAATGTCGCGTTCAAGCGCTTCGCTCTTTGCATATGGGAAGCTCGCCTTCCGGCGAGCGTTTGCATAAAATTTCACGTGAACATTCCTGAGAACGTTCGGCGAGGATGTGCGCCGCGGTTTCAACGTTTCATCCATAGGGAACATACCAGACACCAGTGCTGGCTGGCTCATTTTCCTTCGCCAGCTCTGTACTTCCGCGGAACGTTAGCTCGCGGTTTCACGGAAAACTCGATTTTCGAAAGTGAGCTTTCGCGAAACACGGACGCGCGTTTCCCCGCTGTATTTACACGGGACGCTTTACACGACGGAAGACGAACTTGATCGTTGCTCCGTGATTCGCCAACTTCCGTCGGAATTTCCGTGTTTCAAAGTGCAAAGCAAGTCGGTAGTGCAATAAAATTCACATTCGAAAGGATCTTCGAATCATCTAGGAACTGCCAGATCTTTAGGAGCGAGAGTACTATTATCTAAGGACTGACGAACGAACTGCAGCGCTTTTGAACAACTTTGTACAACGTCGAATTGTGTATTTTTTGCACAATATAGTTCGATCGAAAGAAACACCGAAATTTTCAAGATGAAAGAAGCGACCTGCTGTACCGGCTGTAACAGTTAAAAAACAAAAAAAAAAACACCGTGATCCACGGTTATCCGATTGGCGGAAGCATGGAAACGGTTCGGTGAAGCTAGTCCCGCAGCTTCCGCGAAATTAAACTTTCAAAGTGCATGACGAGGAGGCGAGGGCCGAAAAGTTTCCGCTACGTTTGCAAAAGAAACTCGCGTTCCTATCGCGATCGGGCAAACTCGCGAAACAAATGGGAGAGGAAAGAAAAAGGAAAAAAAAAAGAAAAAGGGAAGAAGAGGAGAGAGCGGCGCTCTTCGTGTTCAACCACCGACGAGTATCCTGATAAACAGGCTGCTTAAGAACTGAAAAGAAGCCTCGAACTCGTTCGAAAACAGTCGCTCGCGTTCACCGACCAACGAAAGACGATTCTGTCGTCCGCAGAAGATTTACCACGCCCGTTAATTTCCCCGACGATGCGTCCCAGTTACGAAACGATCCGCCGACAAATGTGCTTCCCATCGATTTTGCAATTTTTTTCCCCCCTCCCTTCCCACCAGACTCTTCCTGTTGCCCAGCCTTTTCATATTTCGTTTCATTTCGGCTTCGCTTGAAATATTTAATCCTCCCCGGTATTGTTTAGCGAAAGCTTTATTACGCGAAAGCTTTTCATTACACGAAATTTCGTTTCGCACGACGGATTTGCCGGTCTTTCTTCCTTTTTTTTTTTTTCGCGTTGCTGTTGTGTTCTCGCTGGAATTTTTATTCCGAGTTTCCGCATTTATCGTTAGACTTTTTTTCCCAAACTCCCTTTTTATTCTCGCTCGATGTTCCATACGTTTTACAAACACAAACAGAGCATGCCTTTCTATCGTGAATCTCTCGTTTTATCGCCATAATTTTATTTCGCTCTTATTCGAAACTTTATGTTGAACGTACCGTGTCTACTGTCGAATTGTATCGTTGTAAGGTCTATCGACGATATCGGCCATCGTGTTTTCTTTCTTCTTTCTCTCGTGTTCCGCTTCGACATTATATACATATATATATATCTCTCTTTTTAAAAATCTTTTTCTTCCTTTTTCTCCCCCCTAACCGTCGGTTCTGCCAGTTCCTTCGTTCCTCTCTGCAAAACTTCGTTACTTCGTTAGCTCCCTTTCGATTCTCCCTCGAGTTTCGTCAGCGTTTCATCTGTCAGTGTCAATTATCCGCTTAATTCCCATCCCCAGCCGTGCCACGGTGCTATCCGTTTCTTTTTAAATTTTGCTACGTTCCCTTTCAACCGTCTACCAAGTTCTCGCTTGTTTCTCTTTTTCAATCTTCGAGTTTAGCCTCTGTCCGACCCGTGCCTTTACATCGTTTCTAAGAAATTCCCTCTGTCCTCTTCAATCATTTCTCCGTTTTTCTTCACACTTTTTCCACAAATTTTTGCGCGATAGTTACTTCGTAATTTCCCGCCAACGGGGGGGAACTAATTACTTCAGCTTACCAACAGCTGTTTCATTCCAGCATCTGTAATAACCTGCGACACTTTGCTCACGATCTACAGTTTGCTAGCGCGTCTTTATCTGCGGTCCATGTTTCACTCGATTCTCCGAAACTCTCACGCTTTTAGTTCACTTTTGGCTGCAGCAGTTCCTATCCGTCCGTACATTTTACCGAAATTTCTCCTCGCCCCTCTCATTTCATTAACCCTTAATCCAAGCTTTAATCGCGCTCCGTCTTCTACCTTCGTTTCGATCTTTATTTTATCATCTGTTTCCCTTTCCGCGCCGTTTCTCAACGATCTCGTTTCATACGTTTCTCGTCGCGTTGCCTCGCCGTTTTTCATTGCCTTTCCATTATACTTTTGCCTTTATTGTTATGCTGTTTATTCCTTCAAAAGATTGGCTCCTTTAGAATCGACGAAATTTTACACTCGACGTAAGATTGCGAAAAAATTAACGATTTTTAATTCAGGGAATAGAAGGAAATAATTCATCTTATCACAACCTCCCTTTGTTTCTTCGCTAGCATTCACAACGTTCGTCTTTCTATAGCTTCGCAAGTTTTCCTCATCGCGTTACCTCTCATCGTCGTTTCTCATTGTCTCCTTTCACTATCGAAATTTTACTACCATTTTACGTCGAAATTATGCTATTTATTTGTATATAGTGGTTGGTTATCATGGATGAATTCTACACCTTCGATTTGATAGAAATATATGTAAAGGACCTGCCGCAAAATTGATCTTGACTTGGAATTTCAAAGTCGAAAAATTTTTTTTTCTTGCACTACATTTTACTTTTTTTTTGTATTGTATTTTAAAACTTTTTCAAGGAACCATAGGTCGGAATTTAATAGTTCTCTTGAAAAATGGCAAATGAATCATTTAACACTGAGGACGCATGCGTGCTAACAGCGACTTTATCTATTTTATGTAATTTTTGTATTAGGTTTCACTAACATTTGATTTATCATAGTTATAGCATCAGTACGTATCTAAATAATTAAATGAAAAAACTGTTAACATTATTCGCAACGTGAATGACAAAATGGCGAAAAAGTTTCTTAATTATCATTTAACATTGAGTTCTAACAGCGACTTTATAGTTCTGGACGCGTGGATGTCTATTTTACGTATTAATTTTGGTACTAGGTTTCACTAATATTTGATTTATCATATAGTTGTAGCATGTGAGTCTAAACAATCAAATAATAAAACTAACTGTTAACGTTATTCGCAACATAAACAGCAAACTGGCAAAAAAGTTTCTTAATTATTATTTAACACTGAGTTTTAACAGCGACTTTAGAGCTCTGGATGTCTATATGCGTGGATGTCTATTCTACGTACTAATTTTCATACTATTTTTTACTAACATTTGATTTATCATAGTTGTAGTATGTGAATCTAAATAACAAAACTAACTGTTAACATTATTCGAAACGTAAACATCCACGCGTCCAGAATCATAAAGTCGCTGTTAGAACGCACGCGTTCGCAGTATTAAATGATTCAGAAACTTTTCTTTCCACTCTGTACCTTTGCAAAATTAGCCCGACATTTCAGTTTGTTTTGAAACAGACGAAATTTCACTCTTGACGTAAAGATCGCGAAAACAAATGTCGACTTTCAACTTCAAAAGTGGAAGAAAATAATTCACCGTGTCGCGGTAATAGTCAAGTAGTCGGCGAACTCGGAGAGACACAATAAATACTGATTGGATGAAATAAGGTGCGAGCTGTGCAATTAGATGACAATTAAGCGAGACTACGGAGAAAGGGAATTATTCGCTGGAAGAGCTAATTATTCGTTAATTGGATAGAATATAGATTGAGAGCTGCGAGGGAAAAATAAAAACGTACTTGGTAACGTGGTTCGTAAGAAAGTGTAAAGTATGGAGGAGGTCAATTTGTAAACCAAGATCATCATCCCTCGGCCTTGGCTTGGAATTATCATTAACGAAACGAATCATTCGTCGAGTCTCGCCTTTCCAAATCCACGTGGCCCGAACGATAAGTAAACGAAAAACCCAATTTCCCGAATCTCCTTGCTCATCCCCCTCACGTGCAGCACTTATTCGCCCTCGATATTTTCCCTCGGTGCAAACATCACCGGCGAACACACGGCGGTGTGCTAACAATCGGTCAATCATCGTTACAACACATCCTGCCTGGCGGTCGAAACGGCGAATTCACCTCTTCACAAAGAGACAGAGACAGAGAGAGAAAGCGCACCGCCGCTTTTGCCCGTGGAACGTGGCTCTCTCTCTCTCTCTCTCTTTATCTCTCTCCGCGTGTCTCCGCTCCACCGGCAGATTGCGTCCTCGCACTGACCATTACGCCGGATCTGCCAATCTTCCGAGCAATATAAAGCTTACGCTGCTTTATTTACGCACGTACGTGCACGCGATCCGGCGCGTTTTCTCATCGTGAGCGTCGCCGAGTCGGCGGTGCAACCACGCCCTAACATAAACAGCATAATTGTGGGGGCGTTCGAGCGAGTATACGATCCGACTGGGGGTCCAAACTCGCCCCTACTTTTATATATATATATATCGTCGTCGCGACGAAACGACACGACAGAGGGCGAAAGGAGGGACGGCGACATCGTCGAATCCACTCTCCCTTTCACCTACCGCGGAGGATTCGACTACTCCGTTGTTCAGCGAGCGTCCAATGATCCATGAATCTCTCGGCTATACGGGGGCGAGAGCTCGTAGGTTTTCAGTTTCTTGCGAGGGGCTGTCATCGACGATCGCGCGATGATCTACGGGAGCTTTTAACCCATTGCGTCGGGCGACTGGTTCGCGGACCATAACGAGTGACCGGACCGTATACAATAATTCGTCGCTTTCTTTGTCTATTGAACTCGTCGGTATGATATCACTGGATCGAAATTATCGAGAATTAATAAATTTATTATTCGTTTCGCCTGGGTTATACTTCAATGTACTTAAAACTGAGAAAATATTGCAATTTCGGGACAAAAACTATCGACTGTTTGTAGGAAAAATATTCAAGTGTAAGACACGAGAAAAAATTAATACAATACACAAGTTTTCGTTAATATCACTCGAGTGATTTTTACCGAGACACATTGTCAAATAGATGAAATTTCCATAAGAAATTAACGTAAATTGGTCGTTTCGATCACTTTGGTAGTTCTAGTGTTGAAATACGAGTCGAAGATACGAGAAAAAGTTAATAATAATACAAGCCTCCATTAATAATATCACTCGAGTGATTTTTACTGAAATACACTGTCATAAAATTTTCATAAGAAATTAATGTAAATTGTTCATTTTAACCACTTTGATTAATTCTACTGTTAAAATACAAGTCGATAATACGAGAAAAAGTCAATAATGCAATACACAAGTTTTAATATCACTCGAGTGATTTTTACTGAAATACACTGTCAAATAGATGAAATTTCCATAGAAAATTAACGTAAATTGGTCGTTTTGACCACTTTGGTAATTCTACTGTTAAAATACGAGTCGATGATACGAAAGTTAATAATATAATAGACAACACTAACTTTCATTAATATCACACGAATGATTTTTACTGAAATACACTGTGAAATAGATAAAATTTCCATAGAAAATTAACGTAAATTGGTCGTTTCGACCACTTTGGTAATTCTACTGTTAAAATACGCGTCGATGATACGAAAATTAATAATATAATAGACAACACTAACTTTCATTAATATGACACGAGTGATTTTTACTGAAATACACTGTGAAATAGATAAAATTTCCATAGAAAATTAACGTAAATTGGTCGTTTCGACCACTTTGGCAATTCTAGTGTTAAAATACTCTAAGCTTTCGTGAAATATTCTTCTATTAGCAACGGTTGTGAATGAATTTTTTAAAAGGTAACGAGGCAAAGAAACGACGAGATCTGCCGATTCGAAAATACCCCATTCCCTGACGAGGCATCGACGAGGAAACTTTCGCGCGGGATATTGTAAACACGTGTTTAAATAACGTATCGAGAAACTTTCGCAAGCTCATCTCGCCCCGGTTCTCCCGAGTATATACTCCGGTTATAACCTCTTTATAGAAACTCTCTTGATCTCAACTCGTCACGCGCTGCTTGAGCCGCTGAGAGAGAGAGAAGTTGAGCCTCTCGCGCATGCAAGTGCATCTACGTGCTCCTAGTTACCCTTCTCGAACTAATTATCTCCAAGTTTCCACCTTTTGCGGCGTATTTGCACTTCGTTCAAAGAAAAAAATTTTCTTCCCCATCTCTCTCGTTTTTTTCTTTTTTTTTAAATATGCCAATTTCCAATGACGGTGGTCGAAATGGATCGAAACGAATATCGCGAACAGATCAAACACATACGACTGGACAGGAAATATTCAGCTCGAAATTTCAATCATTGAAAGCGTCAACAAACAATCGGGGAGGGGAAAAAGCACGTAGCCCCGGTGTGGCCTTAAGACCCCGCCATAAATATCAATGAAACGCGAGATAAATCGCTCGCGCCCGCGAGCAGAAAGCCAAACAAACACGTTCATTTTTAATTAAACCCGGGCTTGGCAACCGCAAAATATTCCGGCCAGTGCAGCGATAAAATCGCGTTCCGGAGCTGCATCCGGCCAATACGGTATTAACCGTGGCCAAACACAATTTTAATTATACTATAAAGTCTGTACGACGAATTAATGTAAAATTAAAATGAAAATACGTAGCAGATCGAAAGAGAGAGAGAGAGAGAGAGAGAGAGAGAGAGAGAGAGAGAGAGAGAGGGGTGGGGAGTGGGAATTTCGTCGTGTTTCCATGTTAAACGCGTACGCAAACACATGCCGGGGCTGATTTCGGAGCGGTGGTGGATGAGAAAAAAGAAAAATGCCAAAGTGGCGCGACTCGGATGCGAAAACAGACAAAAATCCCAACGACCACGCACAGCTGGTGAACGCGAAACCATCGTCGAGAGCCGAGCCAAGCCACGACGCGTGGTTCGGTAACGTGTCGTCCCGTGGAAATCGTACATCATGCTTTATTCAATCGTGCTCCGTGACTGCCGTTGCGATCGCAACGTAATTAAAAGCAGAATAATTGATTGACCATGAATCTCGTCGAGTCACTGCCGGAGATTATGTTATATAATACGACGATCGAGTACGATTGGACGGGACTTTTTGTTCGTAAGAAACGCGAAAGTATTGTAGAAGATTAAGATAATGCAATACGAATCTTTGAATTTTAAAGTAAAAAGAAAAAAATTTTTTTTTGTACTGTATTCTGTACTCACCACGAGGGTAAAACTTTTTCAAGAAACCATAGGTCACAAGCTAATAGTTCTCTTGAAGAGAAAAGTTTCTTGATCATTTAACACTGCGTTCTAACAGCGACTTTATGCTTCTAGACGAGTCGATGTAATGTTTATTTCAAATAACGTTAACATATTGTTATCATTTGATTATTTAAACTCACGCTAATGCTAAAACTATGGTAAATCAAATGTTAGTGAAATCTAGTACGAAAATTACGTAAAATAGACATTCACGCGTCGAAAACTATAAAGTCGCTGTTAGGACGCAGTGTTAACTGGTAATTAAGAAACTTTTTTGCCAGTTTGCTGTTTATGTTGCGAATAACGTTAACAGTTAGTTTTATTATTTGATTATTTACACTCACATGCTACAACTATATGATAAATCAAATGTTAGTGAAACCTAGTATCAAAATTAATACGTAAAATAGACATCCACGCGTCCAGAACTACAAAGTCGCTGTTAGGACGCAGTGTTAAGAAACTGTGTCATTTTTCAAAAGAATTATTTAGGCTGTGATCTATAGTCGTGAAGAATAAAATACAGAAATGCAAAAGAAAATTTTGACCTTGAAATTCATATATAATAGTTATAGCAATATTCATATATATAATAACAAACTTTTCTTTCAACCCTGTGCAACAATATTCGTTCACATTCGCAAGAATAATTCCACAGACTGTTTAATTTTGCTTCGTGATCAATGAAATCACTCAAGAGAAAATTCTGTCCAATTCCAACAATGATAATTTCATTAAACGATCGTTCAACTTATTTATAAAAATATATATAAAATAATATTATATTATTTTTATAAAAAAAATTATAATTCAATCTCATTAAATTAGCGAATTCCACTTTGAGATAAATAATTTCAATTTCCGCGAACAGCTCGAACGAGCTATATTCACCCGCGTTCCCTATCCTCCAAGGATAAATTTTTACTCGATTCCCTTCTTTTGCTTCGCGTAGCTGCGGTGTCGAAAGCTTTTAAAAAAATCTGAAACAGAACGAGAACGCGTAGGGAATACGCTCGGCGGAGTGTTTTACGAATCTACAGGTTGTAACCTTGTTCTTTTCGTTCGACTGAAGCCCCCTTACCCGCAGGCAGACCGCGATGGGATCTACCCCTAGGAAAACACCACCCCACGCGATTCCAAGGCTTCCATGTTTCGCGTGCGTTCGTCCCGTCGACGCCGTGCACGTGATAAAAGAATTTACTCTTTCGCCTTTCCCTTATTTCTTCCTTCGTCGCCCGTTGTTTTCCTCTTCCACGAGCAACCGTGATTTTAGTCCAATCTTCATTCTCTCCCAGCTTCCTCTTTGAAGTCGTTAAAGGGAAAAGACACTTGGCGAGTCCTCGAGTTATTTATATGACGCTATCGATAAAGGAGAAAAGAGAGAAAGGAAATAAGGGCTGTCTTTTTTTTTCTTCTTCCTTCTCCCTCCCTTTTTCGCGATAGAAACGAAGTGGGCGTTCCAATTTTTTTTTTCTTTCTCCCCCTTTCTTCCGTTTCGTTCTCCGCCGCGCGGCTCAAGAGTTTCTCCTAAGAGGCTTTCCTCGGTAGTCGCCACTGTGTTTCGAAGCTTCCTGATGAAACGACGATTCGAAATCCTTTAAACGCTCGACGGAGGCAATTTAAAGGCTTACCCGTGTAGCTTCTCCGCCTCGGCGATGCGCGACGAATATTCGCGAATATTGTTGTGGCTCGCTGTATTTTTTCCCCCCGTCTTTCGACGCGAGAAGAATCTTGCCTCGAACGTAACTCACCGACTTTATCAATATTTTTCCATCGCCATTAAAATTGGTCGACTGTTGAAATTCATGTTTCCGCGAACGTGATTAAAAAGGTACAGGTATGAATATCGTGCAGTTAATGTACGTTTTTGTAAACATACTAAACAAAATTATTGATTTCTCAATATTAAATTTGTAATTTTTAGACTAAATTGTTATTTCTGTGGTTACATTGTGAAATATATACATATGTGTTTTACTTTTCATAGAAATTAACTTTTCGGTAAAATTTGAATAAAATTTTTTATTTTCGTTAGTTTCGAAAAATGTTTGTTTTCCAATTAATCAAAGGCATTTCCTTCGGAACGAATGTGAGGCGTTTAGAAATATGAGATTTCAAAATTTAGTAAACGATGATTTTCATTCTGTTTAAAGCGCCTCTGTCTAAACTCGTTACGAGTGGTTTGCGTTTCGAGAGAATCTTCCATCTACGAAATAACAATAAGTAAAATACAACGTGGCCGCGGTAGTGAGCCAGGGACAGACTTGTTAATTTCGTATAGCCGACTCGCCCGAGTAATCAACAACTTTAATCGCAAGTTATGGCGCTATATAATGCAGTTGTTCCTTTTATCTCTCGGAAGGTGGAGTATATATTGCCTCGGTGTAATAACGTTATCTACCCACAGCCACCACCACCGTGGAGAAATCGTAACGCTTCCGTAATACTCGCTCCTTCCGTTATTTAATTTTATAACTTTGCTCGCGGACGTAAGTTTTCATCTCTCTCGGTCATTTCGTTCGATCTAGCCATCGTTCAGAAACACGCCACGATTAATCGAAGAGGAATTGTAAAAATATGCATCGTGAGGAAGAATGAATGAATGAATGAATGAATGAATGAATGAATAATAATAATAATAATAATAATAATAATAATAATAATAATGATCAATAATCATTAATTTTTCTTTTATCATACTTGGGTGGAAAATTTTCAAAAAAAGTAAAAAAAGATAATGGACATTTTGTAGCTCTTCGTATTTTCTTTGGTGCTAATTTTTATTCGAAGACGCGAAACGCTCTCTCATTTTAAATAATCTTGACAACGTGTCATCTTGAGCGTGTACTTATACACGCCAGTGGGTTAAGAGAAAATGAACAACATTACCCGTCACGCTGAAAATTGCCGAAACGCTGATCAAAGATCTGCCATCGGAAATGATTAGTTCTAACCGAGTTTCGATTTCAAAAACACACGGAAACAATACCCGGCTGAACGGCCTCCCCCACCGTCGAATGAAAGTCTCCAATTACTCGCCACCCTCCGCTCCGTCGCTCCAGTACTCGCGTTCCGGCGAGTGAAGAATAAAAGAAAAAAAAAAAAGAAAAAAAACTTCTTTTTTTCTTTTTTTTTTTTTTCATTCCACGCGTCGCATATTTCATCTTCGAAACATCGACGTGGCGTCGCCAATAAAGCGAAATAACACGCGCCGTTCGAAACATCTGAATTTGCTCGCCGATTTTTTCACCGACGTACATGGACTGCGCGCGCGCGCGCGCACACACACATACACACACACACGGTCACGCATCTCGTCGAGATTAATAAATCCACTTTCTCTCCCTCTCGCGCCTCCGCCGTAGTACGCGTCGCCACTATATGCCCGTGTGTGCATTGTTTCCATTTCGCGGTAATCGTGATTCATGCGTGCAGATATTCCGAGCAAATCCGATCATGTTCGCCATGGAAAACGGACGCGTCGCTGCTATATAAGCCCCCTCTTTCCTATTTTCTCTTTCTCTTTCTCTCTCTCTCTCTCTCTCTCTCTCTCTCTCTCTCTCTCTCTTGCTTCCTTCCTATCGTTCACTTGAAATGTCCATTTGTTTAAAAAAAAAAAAAAAAATCTTCCCCACACGAGCTAATTATATTCTGTTGGTTCCTCCATCACGAGAATTAGTTCTCACTCTGTTCCACAGATGACCATTCACACTACTTTTCCTACTACTTTACGCATTTACCTTTAATTTCAACAGCCACGGTGAAGAAGACAATTTATACGTATACCTAATGCGAATACTGTGGCCGCGACGCCCTTAACCACTTGCGGACCATAACGAGCGACCAAACCGTAAATAATAAAATAATTCGTCGCGTTCTTTTTGAACTCTGGATAGAAATTACTGAGAAGTAACAAATTTATCACTTGTTTTGCTCAGGGGGGTTGGACAGTGTGAAATACTGAAATACGGTACACCACCGGACAGAAATTACTGAGAAGTGATAAATTTATTATCTGTTTTGCCTAGTTTTTGTTTACTTAAAACTGAGAAATTATTACAGTTTTTGGAACAGAAAATCCTCGACATGCGTGGCACGTTATTCCAGCGCAAGTGGTTAACTGGCAGTGGGGAGATCGGCGCAGTGGAGGGGATAGCGCTAGCGAAGTGGGGGCAACGGCCGCCAATTAGCCACCTTTGAAGGAAATTTTCGTGCGAAATTTCTAATTGCAAAAGCTACACTTACGCGAAACGTCGTATACGTTGAACTTTCGAGTGCCAGGGGAGCAGGAAAATGAATCGATCACTCACCTGAAACAGAAAAGAAATTTTCGTCATTACAGAATTTTTATTAAAGAATTACAGTTATCCAGACTGTTGGTCCTCGACCGTGTCAATTCACAGAGAACGAAACCACGGTCGTCGTTAGTCGCTATTTTCCTCTCGCCCACGTCGTCCATTCGTTCTTCTTTTTTTTTTTCTTTTTCTTTTTATCTCTTTCGTTCATTTCCGCATCGGCGACGGTCCACGCCAGTTTCCGGCAACGTTGGACGCTTCCTTTGCCGGAAACGGGGCGCGAGTCGAGGGTAATTAAGGACGGTTACCTCGAGGAGGCAGGGTTAACGAGCCTCGGGCGAGCTTCGACGAATTCTGTGGGCCAAGGTAAACTCTCTCTCTCTCTCCCTCTCTCTCTCTGACCGGTTAATTTTCCAGAGAGGGACGTGCGAGGGAAGGGAGGAACCTCCGTTAGAGAGGAGTTCGTGGACGGAACAAGTTTTCGGTGCTAGATTGATCGAGAATGGGCTTCGATTGGAGAGTACGGCGGATGCTTGGTTACTTGAGATATCAACTCTGGCACTGTCGCAGTGGAAATGCCCGAGTCGCGAATAACTGTGTAATTATGATGAAAAGTGTTTCGTGAAATTTACTATTCCAATCCGAAGGCGTTGAATAAAATTTGATAATACTCAGAGAGAGTACGTTTGCCTCGATTTTTTCTTCCAATTTCAGAATACCGAGGATGCTTTTACAACCAACGTCGTCGTGAGAATTTAACGGTAACTGAAAAATCGACGATCGGTAAATTTGTCGAGAGGTGCGAAGATATATATCGTGGAACCGAAATAGAAGTAAAGTGCCTTCTGTCCCAGCAGTTTTAACAAGAGGCCAACCACCATATCGAAACAATTCCCCGAAGTAGTTGCTCCGTGAGGACGGAACGGTTTGTCTTTCCTGTTTGCCTTTTCGTTTTCTCCCAGCAAAGGACCGTGATTTTCCGCCAAGGTGCTCCAACGATGCGCCTCGTAACTTCGCGGCAACAAAAGGTTACAATGTCGTTTCAACGGCGATACTTTTCCGCGAGCAAACGTCACCGTCGTTGCAGCCGCTCTTGCGAGAGATTGGACATTGAGAATCGAGAGAATCTCCGCCCAGGCAGGCTCTTGAATTTGAATTCAACGAAGCAGCTTTGTACATAAGAGTCTGTAAGAGTCTTGGATCATTTCTGTTGATGATGCCTTTTTACGTAAGCAAGATGCAAAATTGCGAGAGACTGCTCAATTAAAATATATATTCAACAGCCTTCCGTCCGATCGATAATACTCGACGTAGTTATCTCTAATTATTGTCATTGCCCATCGAACAGAGATAAAAAATAATAATAACAACAATTCGAAACAACGAAATTATCGAAATTTCTACTCGATCTTGAATTAATTCACTGAAACGAAGTACAACAGACAATACCGAGGTAGCAGAATGTGTACACAAACGAATTGGAAACTATTTGAGAAACAAATACAAGGTACAAAGTATCATTGGGAAATAAAATGTGATTACAGTGAAATTAACATCAGAGGGGAACCGACACGTTATTTAAGCAATCATTTTCCAAAACATTTCAACCAGAGAGTAATCACGACTTTTCATACACTTCCACCATTCGCGAAAGCGAAAGCAGAAACCCATCTGGGTTTGGTGGGTGGTCTCTCTCCCCCCTCGAGTCTTTGGTATGTCACCGGTACAACGGACGAGATTGAACTTTGACCAAGCGGAGCGACCCTTAATTTCCTCTTCGACTTCTTAATTGCACACGCTCGCCGCCGGAACGTGCACTTAGAGAGAACGAGGCCTAGCATTTCCATTTCGAGGCCGCAGCGTAGGAGCGGGTGGGGGAGTGACTCCTATTTCGATTCGAGAGGAAACTCTATACACACGCGCGGTTGTGTCGAGATCAAAGAGACTCGCGAGCATCTGTTCGCCGGCGAAAAACTACCCTTCTCGCCGTGCCCGATTTCTGGATATACCGAACGACCAAACGGTCGAGATAGGATCTAACCGTGGGATGCTTCGTACCCACTTGTGCCCGGCCATTTAATTAGAAGCCGCGTTCGAGCGAATCGTAATGTCCCCGTCGAATGATGATAGGGGATGGGCCGTAATTGTTGTTGCGCCGAAAGTCGGCAAATTGAGGGCGAAACTGCAAACGTAATGATAAGGGGAGAGAGCCGATCGTCTGTCGGATGTTTTCCTTCGGAAAAAAAAAGAGAGAGAGAGATCAATCGACGAGGACTATTCACGATGTCACAGTCGCGGTTAAGAGTAACTTGGAATTTTGTAAATGTTCAACTGCAAAAGACTGTGTATTATTGTAAGTTTAACGAAAGTTCGAAGCATTCGAGCGAAACCATCCCGAGAGAAAGAGAGAGATATATCGGAGTGTTTTTCGAACTAAAGTTCGAACGTCCCCCTTCGCGAAAGATTCCAAAGTTGAGAATTTAATCACTTTGCGAATCCCCGTAACGTTCGGGTAAATTGGATATTGCTGGGAAAGTTGAGACACTCGTCTAATCGCGACGACAAAGATAACAGAGAGTAATTGCTGAATCGAAATATCGTTCGAGTTTCGGGGAACGAGTTTTTGAACTTTTGAAAATGTTTCACCTCGTGAATCACTTAGAGAGAAAACTTGTGGAATAACAAAAATGACGTAAATACCTCGTTTTCGTAGAAATAGAAAATGGTATGACTACGTCTTTGGCATAGAAGGGAAATAAGCTTGGTAAACGTAAGAGGATCAGTCGCACGCACGACGGTATGAAATTTTATATCTTAAATGTACGTCCTGGGTTCGTTTAATTTAGCTCGTTATTATGTTTCATACGTCTGTTTCCTGCGTTTCGCAGCGACATCGAGCCAACGACGCATCCGTGTTTCAAACGCCAGTAGAAATTAAAACGCCTCTCGCAGCATTTGAGCACTTCATTCGAGTGAAAAAGATGCCGAGAGATGTCGAAATTGGCCGACAATTTGCCAAGGATCAAAGCTCTCGGGCGAAACGGAGGTATAATTAAAAAATTACTTTCACCTTGGAGCAGCGACAGGGCAGAAAGGGGAGAGGAAAAAGACGCCTCGCGATCCCGGGTACACCTTGGCGAGAAATCGACGTAAACGGCGACCAAGGGCACTTTCATTTAAAACGAACTGTATCCACAGAGGCAAAAAGAGAGAGAGAAGAGGAGGTAGCCGGTAGCGCGCGCGCGCGCGCGCGCGGCCGCTAATCCAATTTGTGACGAGCCGTTCCTTTAATCCTTTGGCACACACAGCTTCCGGCGTAACCAAGTTTTTCAATTAAATTTCCTAGGCTGCCGCAAATCCCCGCTCGACACCGTTTCACCCTCGATTTTCCCCTCATTTTCGCCTCTTTTCCCCACCGGTCTGCTCTCTCTCTCTCTCTCTCTCCTGCTCTTTCGCGTTTGCTATTTGACCAGATACAATCGCGCACGCGATCGTCCATTATCCAATGAAACATAAATACACACGGCTCACTCTGTGCGATGAACGTTGTTGCTGACTACGTGATACTATGATTTACACATTCGAAGAAATAGAGGTGTAAATTCAAAAATTTATTACAAAGGCAAATGAAGAGACAGATACGTGAAAATTATTATTATACAAAATGAGACGCATATATTTAAGTTTCTTTCTGCCTCGTTTAATACACCTCTATATGGGCCACCATTAGTTGCACGAAGCAGACTAAGACGGTACTCGATTATGTTCTTAGCCGTCCACTCCTCCCTTTATCGAACACTGTCCCTGTCTCCATGAATTTCTTGTGCCATGCACGAATTGATGGACGTGAAGGTGGATCTCTTCCATATCTAGTTCTGAAGTTTCGCTGAAGAGTCTGCAGATCCGATTTCGTTTCAATAAACCATGTTACACACTGTGCAGTGCTTCTCTTGAGCAGTAGCATTTTGTAAGGTTCATTTAAAAGTATCTTATTCATCAACAGGCTACTTGAAATGCAATGTGATAAGAATCTTGATAACCATTGAGTTACATAGAACAAATCTGATGACGATCTCTCATCAATTGCCTCTGTAATAAATTTTTGAAATTGTAATGAGACTTCATGGACACCCACAAGATATCGTGTATCGAATAAAAGTATGGGACATCACTAATCTAAATCAGAGGATCACTAGTGCCATTGCCACTACTAATGAGGGTATGATACAGCGAACATGGCAAGAAATCGAGTACCGTCTTTATGTGCTTCGTGAAATCAATGGTCCCTATATAGATGTGTATTAAATAAGGCAAAAAAAAAAAAGAAATTAAATATATACGTCTCATTTTGTAACAAATTTCCACTTGTCTGTCTCTTCACTTGCCTTTGTGACAATGTTTTTGAGATTTTTAAGAGACTTGATGGACACCCTGTAGAACAAACGACAGTGACAATTGACAAAATTATTTTTCAATTATCCTCCGACGATTTCACTCTCGCTTCACCCGGTTGACAGGCACCCTCTCGCCGAATGTGTTCACGCGTGACAGGACGCGTGTACACGCGCGGTCGATTGATCGAGAGACAGAGGAAGGAAGAGAGACGAACAGACAGAGAGAGGGAGAGAGCAGGCTACAGAGACAAGACACAATTAAGCCTGGTTTACATGCAGGCGTGCTTGGCGCCGGAACCGTTCCGGGAACTGGCCCGTAATTACCGACTACGAACAGTCTTGCCCCGCTAACTGGAACAAGGTAGCATTATATGGCAAGGCCGCTGCAACAACGTTAGCCAATGCTTGGCGCTGCCGCACAAACTGCCTCTTAGACCCGGGCTAGACTAACTCCCTAACTCTGCGCTAGGTACATGTACAACCCCCGTTGGTTGTTGGGGTTGTTTTCGGTGGAGAAGTCAGCGAGAAGGCCTGTGAACAGTTATCACCACCGTACCGTATCTCGTGTTACTCCACGCTCAGACGCGGCCGAGTGTCTTACTTTCGAGCGGTCGCCCGTTTCACTCGCCGAGAGTCCGACTGTACAAGTTGAGTGTTCAGTTTCGACTACCCTTTGTACAGGGTGGAAAGGAAAGTGGCAATCACAGATGAATTCTACACCTCCGATTCGACGAAAATACGTGTAGAAGGGAAAATAGTGTCGAAGAAATTGACCTTGACCTTGAACTTTAAAATGAAATCATCTTCTTTTGCGTTGCATTCTACTCGTCACGAAGGAAAGGAACTTTTCCAGGGATCAATAATTGCTAATAGTTCTCTTAGAAAATGGCAAAACGTTGCGGACGCGTGCGTGCTAACAGCGACTTTAAGGTCTGTTTTACGTAATTCTTGTATTTTCGTTAGGTTTCACTAACATTTGATTTATCATATCATAATTCTAGTATTATAGTTGTAGTACCATAGTTGTAATATCACAGTTGTAGTACCATAGTTGTAATATCACAGTTGTAGTACCACAGTTGTAATATCACAGTTGTAATATCACAGTTGTAATATCACAGTTGTAATATCACAGTTGTAGTACCACAGTTGTAGTACCACAGTTGTAGTACCATAGTTGTAATGCCATAGTTGTACTACCATAGTTGTACTACCATAGTTGTAATACCATAGTTGTAATACCATAGTTGTACTACCATAGTTGTACTACCATAGTTGTACTACCATAGTTGTACTACCATAGTTGTACTACCATAGTTGTACTACCATAGTTGTACTACCATAGTTGTACTACCATAGTTGTACTACCATAGTTGTAGTATCATAGTTGTAGTGTGAATCTAAACAATCGAATGATAAAACTGACTGTTAACATTATTCGAAATACAAATATTACATCAAGACGTCTAAAACCATAAAGTCGCTGTTAGAACGCAGTGTTAAATAATTAAGAAACACTAGTTTGCGACTTTTCAAAAGTCACAACTATTGCAATAGATGGTCGTGACGAGTAGAATACAATGTAAAAAGAACTTTTTGATCTTGAAAAATCGAAGATGTATTCACCTACGATAGCCACGGATTTTTCCTTCCACTCTTACATTCTGATTTCGTATAATTCGCTATTTTCGTACGTATTTCGGACTGTATTTAAAAGTTAGATTTTTACTAACATGTATCGCGTACTTGCATGTAACGAACGAAAGTCTTTGTCTATCTTGACAAATTTTTGACAATCGTGGAAGAATGTGATGACACAGATGATGTGAAAGACACAGCATATTACAGAACTCTTTGTCAAGAAAAGAAAAGGAAGACTACAATTCAATTATCTCTCGATAAATTTGAACAGAAAAGACCGGATGTTAATCAATAAAGTATTTATTTGTGTGCTGACACATCTCGTTAAGAAAGAAATATTTTAAAAACACTTTTTGATGTTTCTCCTTTTTCTACATTGCTCTGCTTTCGTATACATTTCAGGAAACGATGAAATTAGGTATGAAAGTCGACGAGTATTTGTACAGGGAAATTTGGTTTCGACGTTGGCTCTTTGCGAGGGAATTACTCGTGAAATCAATCAAGTTTTCGTTAACCGTTAGGGACAGAAATATATGTGTTTCGCATGAGAAACTAATATATTTACAGATTTTTCCCCGGGACACGTGTATTCTCTGGAAACGAGACACGTGGTAATCCAGAAGGGATTTGAGGCTTCCGTCGTAAAACAAGAACGCCACTCACTTTGCCGGCGAAACTTTGTCGGTGGTCCCAGTTTTTTGCGCGCGTTATTACCGTCTGAATGTTTGTTTTTTCGTCCAATACGAGCAATATTCTTTCCCTTAAAAAAAAGAAAGAAGAAAAAAAATAGTGTCTCCATTTGTTTCAGAGTATAAAAGAAAGATTGTCCAGGAGATTACGTTAATGCTATTCAAACTGAAAAAACATGAATAAAATTCTTACGACGAATCTTCCGAGTTGTTCCACCGAAAACAAAAGGACGTTTAACACAGCCAAGTATCTTCGAAAGATCTCGGACGCGTAATCCCCCTGATCGAGAATGTGGCTCGCGTCCAACTAACGTCGAAGTTCACGTTGGCCGAAGAGAGTTGAACGCATCAAACGGAATCCTCGAGAGGAGAGCAACCGCGGCAAGGCCAAAGGACGCGAAAGTCGCGTTAACTGCTCGACTAGCCTGCCAAGTAGATACTGCCCGCGGCCTGTAAGACAGCCGACCGGGAGAGTCCGACCACAAATTGCCGAATCCCCTTCGCGAACCGCCAGTTACTCATCATACGCGGCAAACTTTCGGTTAACTTTGTTCATTACATTCGACGTGGCCCGCGCGGTATCATTTAACAGAACTTTTAATTTCTCGTCTCCCGTTTCTTGCCGTTCACCGGTAATTTCGCCTGCAGTCGAAAATGTTTTTTTTTTTTTTTTTATAAAAACACGCCGTGGTGTCCAGCGCTGAATCGTGCTTTCAAGGCAATTGAACGTGGAGAGACGACTTGAAATTTATAATGCGGAGCAACGACGTTTGTCTCTTTGTCCCTTTTCCTCATCGCGAAAAGAAGTCTCTTCTTCTCTTGGAGAAAAAAAAAATGGTGGTTCTAGACTAGAGAGAGATGTTTAAAAAAGAAAGCTGGCGGAACGGGAGGAGAAAAGTGACCCAAGGTTAATAGAAAAGCTTCGTCGGGAGTGTTGCGAGAACTCTGAGGGGAAACTTGTCGGAACTGGCTTGAAGAATACTTGCGTACAGCCTGTGAAGAACACTGGCTGGCTCCCGGGGCTTTTTCTTAGCGCTTCGACAGGAGAGGGTGTTTTACACACACCCTTCCCTCCTCGTGATGTCGTCTGACAATTTTTAGCAACTCCATTTTCTCGCCACTGTCTCAACGTTGACAATACGACACGTTACCTCGATTCTTACACGACAGTTTTAAATTCTAGAAAGTTAAAAATCGGTTAGATCGTTTCGGTGGTCGCGCCATTTCGAATTCATAACGCTATCCTCCGAAGAAAAAGAGTCCGCGCGTGTGTGACTCGAGTGGCGGATATCTCGTCGAAGAAAAATCAGCGTCGCGTCATCTGGCAACAGTTGTCCCTCTGCCGGAAGGAAGGGTGAAAGAAGCAGAGCCGTTTCACCACGGCACACGGGAACAGGAAGAACCAACCGCTGGATGGGACAGGAGAGAACGCGCGTGTAACACGGCCGATGGCGCTAGGCCCTGAGGAGACACTAGAAAAAAGCACAAGTGGAAACGTAATATAGCGGCTTTGTGTCTGCTCCACTCAGACTGTCGGCCAGAATTCACCCCTCCCCCTAACCACCCCTTTCTCTCTCTCTCTCTCTCTCTCTCTCTCTCTCTCTTGCACGTGCACCTGCACTTGGACGCGTGTGATGTCTCTAGATTTCCTCTCGCTGGTCCACCCTGCACGCAAAAGCTTCTCGACCAGACCACCCCCTTCTCCTTCTCCTCCTCCTCTTCCTCCTGCTTCTCCTCTCCTCATCTTCGCTTATTCGATTTGCACGCCGTGCCGTACCGGTGCTCTCTCTTTCACCGGGCTCCAACAACAATGACACTATAGAAAACCGCGAGGGATAATACGCGAGACCCTAGACAAAATCGATTTCACCCCCGGCCATGCCCATAGATAGGCCTTGCCTTCCCTTTCTTCTTCCTCTTCCTCTCCGCCAACCCGCTACACTCCGACGAATCTCCTTGTCCCTTTCTCTCTCGCGACGCATCACCTTTGATTCAGCGAAATTCGAGACGTCTTTCCACGCCACTCGCCGCTATTGTTTCACATGGGAAGAGTGGCTGATGGGAGCAGAGGGATTTATCGAGAAATTCGAAACGACCCTGCCTCTCTGCGATCACCCTCTTTTACTCACACACACGCACACTCTTTCTCTCTCTCAATCTCTCTCTCTCTGTCTCTCTTTTGCTGTTGCTACGCCTCGTTCCGTTCTTTTCATCCCCTTTCTGCTTCCCTCCTATTCTGTCGCTTTCCTGTCACGTCACTTCCCTTCTCTCTCTCTCTCTCTCTCTCTCTCTCTCTCTCTCTCTCTTTCTCTCGCGTCACCAGCGGTTGAGGAAATAGGTCGACAGAGAACGCGCCGCAATCTCGAATTTCAACCGATGCATTCGAGACGAAAATCTCTTTCTCTCGTCTCGGATGTTCCACCTTTTCTCTCATTTCGTTTTATCGTACCAGGCCAGGATCTGGAGGCGCGTTTGACCTGTCGTCAAAACTGTGGATCGGTTGGAAATGGGGAAAAAGGCCCTCGCGAGTAAAACACGATCGAGCAGCGCGCTAGAAAACGGAGATTCACCATCTTCCTGGGTTTGGAATCGGTTTGGATCGCCTCGGTCGTCTTTTTCCGGGAAGACGCGCGCGACATGTGTCGTCGGGGATTCGCCTGCGATCGAAAGTCGATCTCGATTGGATCGCGATTCCCGTGCAAACACCTCGCGGGAAATATATCCTGTCGATCATCGCGTCACCGCGAATTTATTTATTTTTTTATCGCGCGTCGATTCTTCTGGATTCGACAGCGGACTTGAAACTAAAGCGTCCATTTGAGAGTTTCTCGCGGGAGTTACTCTCAAGCTTTGTGTCCATTTCAGAGCAGCATTGAGAATTCTCACTCTCCGAGAGCTTACTATAAAACTGTCTACATGTCTACTTGAGAGTTTATTGTCTCTGGTCCTACTCACTGTGGTGTAGTTTAGTACGAAACACGAGTGTGAACAGTGACATCGCTATCATGCAGGTGCAAAAATTATGTGCCCTCATAGCTGCCTATAATATTTTAAGAAAAAAGAAAAATGAATATAAAAAGTAGAGTTCAATAATTTAAATTATATTAAATATTATATATTATATTTATATTTATATTTATATATAATGTGTAAATTACTATATAATAATTTAATAATATGTAAATTACTATATAATAATTTAAACTAATAATTATTCAATTATTATATAATAATTTAAATTAAAAGAAATTAGTACAATAATTTCACCTTTTGTTCACACATTTTTAGTATTTAATATAATTAAATATTATATATTTATAATATTTAAATTATTATGTATAATAGTATTAATATTCATATTTATATATAATATTTAAATTACTACATAATAATTTAAACTAATAATTATTTAATTATTATATAATAATTTAAATTAAAAGAAATTAGTTCAATAATTTCACCTTTTGTCCACACTTCTTTAGTATTTAATATAATTAAATATTATATATTTATAATATTTAAATTATTATGTATAATAATATTTATATTCATATTTATATATAATATTTAAATTACTACATAATAATTTAAACTAATAATTATTCAATTATTATATAATAATTTAAATTAAAAGAAATTAGTACAATAATTTCACCTTTTGTTCACACATTTTTAGTATTTAATATAATTAAATATTATATATTTATAATATTTAAATTATTATGTATAATAGTATTAATATTCATATTTATATATAATATTTAAATTACTACATAATAATTTAAACTAATAATTATTTAATTATTATATAATAATTTAAATTAAAAGAAATTAGTTCAATAATTTCACCTTTTGTCCACACTTCTTTAGTATTTAATATAATTAAATATTATATATTTATAATATTTAAATTATTATGTATAATAATATTTATATTCATATTTATATATAATATTTAAATTACTACATAATAATTTAAACTAATAATTATTTAATTATTATACAATAATTTAAATTAAAAGAAATTAGTTCAACAATTTCACCTTTTGTGCACACTTTTTTAGTATTCGTTGTTCTGCTCGCACTCTCAGGATTTCGTAACCGTATCGAAGGGATTCTCTCGGACAGTAACTCTCAGAACAGTGTCCATTTGCGTAAAAATACTCTCGAGAGCGACTCGCGGCAGTTTTACCCTCCAGCGGACACCTAGCTCAAGTTTCGACAGCGAAGCCTTTTTTTCATTTTCGAAACAAGTCCCTCTAGCGACGCTTTTCCGGTCTTCCGGTTACGCGGTGCTTGTTTGAAATATTTCCGTAGGTGCGTTGTTAAAGAGTAAATGGATTTTAAAAATGGACGGCCACCGCCGCGAGGCTGAAAAGCTTACAACACGGTGTTTGACGCAGCGAACACGAGGAGTTAAGCTCGCGCAATTTCATTTGCCTAATAATAATTTAATCTAATTTAAACCATCGCGGCTTCCGCGCGTGCTGAATTTTTCACCGCGAGAATCTCCTCTTTGCCGCGCTGTCCGCTGAAACGAGGCGATACAATTTCGAAAATTCCCTCACGCGTTCGCTTCGCTCTTTCGACAAAAATATCGCGTTTCCATCGGAACGCTAGTCACCGAACGAGATCGGGAAAAAAATCAATCTCCTCCGCCGTCGCCGAACAACAAACGCGCTCTGTCAAACAAACCAGCTCTAAACTCGCGAGCTTGCAAATTTTTCCATCAACCTCGGAAACGGCCGATCGTGAAATATAAACGGAAAGCGAGTCTTTCTAAGCGATCGGTGTCGCGTCCACAGAGGGGAAATAACAACCAACTTTTTCATTTTTATTCGACGCAATTTCCCCCCCACTCTCTAGAGCTTGGAACACGCGTCATGCATCAGCTTTTCCGCTCTTTTTCACGACTTATGCGAAAGAGGCGCGCGCGTATCAGGCCATACGATCTATCGAGACTCGATCAGCGGGGGGAGAGAAACGCGCGGACAACCGAGGCTTCGATGTCGATGCTTCGCGCACGGATTCTCGCTTTGTCGATGGTGTAAGCTCTCTCGGAGGTCATTACCTCGCATGAAATTCACTGTCACTTACGGGGTGTCTCTTTCAATCGAAATATCATCGATTCTGCTGTCTTTGTTCTGTTTGATATTCTCTTTTCTTTCTTCTTTTTTTTTTTTTTTTCTTGTTTTTAAATATACAGCGTTTAAATATACACTTTATGTTAAATATACAGTGTTTAAATATACAGTGTTTAAATATACAGTTTATGTTAAATATACACATACACAAACAATGAAAAGTTAGTCGATAATTGAAACTAACGTAACTTTTAGAAAAAAATTATAGTTTCGTTTCAAAATCTCTATTTTTGACAGACGTCAGTTAATTTTTTTTTTCAAGATGATTTCGTATCGCGTAGATAGTGACAAATACTCTTTCTTTCCGAAAATTGTAAAAATTCGAAAAAAATTTCTTTCCCAACTAGATCCACCACCATTTGAAAGACTAAAGTCTCCCCTTTGCAACGACCTATTAAAACCAGTTGCACGATCTTTCTTTCACCACTTTATTGAACGTTAAATTCAAGAGACTTTTAATTCTAGTGTCGCGAAGTTCAATGAAAAAAATTCATTAGGGCACGTTGCAAAAAGAAAATTTCAATCTTCAAAACCAGGATGGATTCGGCGATGAAAAACATTGTTTGAACTTTCACACTTTTCAAGAAAAAAACTATCCTCCCGCTTTCCCATCCCATGCGCGACTCTAAAATCATTTTCGAAGAAAGAACAAACTCACCAAATCCTTTTTCTTTAGAACCAATTGAACACGTTGCTGTAACAAACTTTCCCACCTTTCGTTTCTCGTATCGAGCCACTTTCGCAAGAACGTTTCCCTTTTCCCGTTACGTTACAGTTCTCCATCGAAGGAAGGAAGCTTTCGAAACGTTCGGGTTGGAAACATACACCCCGTATATGCGTATGCGTGACGGGACAACGAGCGGCTTTTACAGGCATGAATCGAGGAACTCGACAATGGCCCGGCGAGAATACAGCGTTTGCGTAAGAGTGGCTGTTATACGCGTCGGAAATAGACGTATTATACGATATGTTCGAGCGTGAATTGGAAATGCGAGAGTTTCGAGAAAGAGAGAGAGAGAAAGAAAAAACTCAAAGACGATGGGAGGAGCTGGCTCTCTTCGAGGCAATTCTTTTTTCATCGATCCTGCCAGATTTTCCTCGAACATATACTACGTATCCGGCGTAAACTCTTTCAGAAACGATATATATCTATATACTTCGACTGACGATATTGGAATATCGCGTTGAAGACCGTGAGATCCGAGATCATCCTTTCGGAATAAAAATTTTGAAACAACTTCGACATACAACAACTTCAGTTTCACTGTTAAATGAACAGAGTATAGCGATTTATTGGTTCACGTTGGTTTTAACCGAGGCATAGAGCATTACGAGTGAATTTTCATCGGTAGATATAGAATCTCAAGTGCAGGATTCCGACACGTCGAGCAACTCGAAAGGTACGAAAGATAATTCAATTTGAAAATGCAGGAATTTTAAAAAGACAGTTTCGAACAGAGTGAAACTAGAGTGAAACTAAATTTTGAAATAAGAAAAAAAGAGAGAGGTCTTCTCGTATCACCTCGATTAAATATTATCAAATAGCGGATGGAAAAACGGGGCCAGGGCTCGGCCTCTGAAAAATTAAATCGGCTTTGCGGATCAACTTCTGCAGCTTTATCACGTAAGAAAGATATTTCCGAGGACGAAATTGCACTGTCACGGGAGCGGAGGCGCGCATCGGCCAAATAAATTATGCAGCCCCACGAGCGGAGGAACAGGTATCCTCGAGAGCAAATCACACACGGAAAAAAAAGCAAATCCATTCCTCGGCTAAAGCAAATATCCTGCCGAGCAGCGATCGAAGAACACCGAGTGATAGCCAAACTAACTGCTGTGCAAAACGAAATTTAACCAAATTATTCCTCAAATTGCCCTTCGGTTTAATCGCGAAACAACCACGACAGCCTGATACATTTAACGCAATTGAATTTGCGCGAGCCTCGAGAGAGGCCGGAGAGAATTCTCCGACCGGCGAGAGTCAAAGAGGGAAAGAGGCTAATGGAAGAAGGTCCAGGGTCAAAGGATTCGAGATGGGATGCGTGAAGGCGAAGCGACAAAAAGAAAAGGAAACGACAAAAGACAGAGAGGGTGTAGAGGAAGAGAAAGGGGGCAACCAAGAAGCTTCTGCCTTTCGCGACGTCACGCAAGACAAACCGAAGCAACCCCAACGGTGGCGTTTCCTTTACGAGCGCGAGCGGGTATTTTGTCTCCAACAACTCCCGCGAGAGTTAAGAAAGAGGGGGAGAGAGAGAGAGAAGGTTAGGAAGGAAGGAAGGAAACGAACAGGCGGCCAACCAAAAGGACACACGCGGAGGGACAGGATGATATCGTTCCCCGGCTTCTTCCAACCAACCACCAACGGTATTGATCCTGTTTGCCACGTGGCTTTAGTATTCGGCGCGCAAACTTTCGCGAAAACGTGTCCCGCATGCCTGCGGCGCCCCATAATTGTAGATTCAAAGGATATAATTCGAAAGAGAGAGAGAGAATGGCTGGACAGGGGGTGAGCCGCGAGCCGAAACCGGAGGAACACGTTGCTGGATCCCCGGGGATTTGTTTGGTCGCGGCAGAAAGAGGGTACCTATCGAAAATGAGGGGCCGGAAATCCACGGGCGTCCTTGGCCTTCCAACGATGTGAAAATTGCCCGTAAATTTTCATCTTCGATCTTCGATTCGATTCTGACTCTGGTCATCCTTCCTGACTCTTTCGTTACGAACTTTTGGATATACGTACGTGTACATCCATTGATTACGTATTTTGGAGCAATCACAATTATTAAAAAATAGATAATACATTTTAGCCGTCGAGACGGACTTCTTCTATTTTCTCTATTTTTTTTTTTTTTTTTTTTTTTTTTCATTTTTTTTTTTTTTTTTTTTTTTTTTGCATACGTTAAGGAATCTATTGCAATTTGAAGACCGGCTATGTAACTGTTAAACTCTTGAACACTTGGCTCTGGCAACTGACTGCGGACCATAACGAGTGACCAAACCGTGTAGAACAATTCGTCGCATTCTTTTTGAACTTGTCGGTATGACATCATAGGATAGAAATTATTGAGAAATAATAAATTTATTGCTTGTTTTGCCTATTTTGTTTTGCTTAAATATATTTAAAACTGAGAAACATATTACAATTTTGGAACAAAAAATTCCCGACGTGCGTGGCACGTCATTCCAGCGCAAGAGGTTAAAGTCAAGTTAGATTGGAGTTTTAAATAAATTAGATTAGGTTAGAGTTTTAGCTAAATTACGTTAGGTTAGATTATAGTTTCAGTTCGGTTAGATTTTTATTTGAAAGATCAAAGTTCGCCCAAAGAAATAAAAGATTCCAAGTCCTTGTCAAAAAGTTAGGAAATTGAAAAAAAGAAAATTCCATTTCAAAACGGATTAAAGGAAAACACGGAAAATGATATTCGATCATGCGTACACTTTCGTCCCGGTTCAGCGGAGCGAATTATCGTCGCAAAAAGATTCTTCGCGTCTACACGTAGACACGTACAGCGTATTACTTGTTCAAATTAAATTTTATATCCGTTTTCCTTTCGTATCGCTTCCGTACCGTCAAAGGCTAAATTTCTGCTTTCATCGTCCTTGGATCCACCAGCCCCTTCACAGTTTTCCACGGAGGGCGGCGGCGATCGCAGATGTCTTTTTCCACGAGCAAGCATAGGAAATCCCACGATCAGCCAGATGTTCCACGATGTCGTCCACTTTGCCAGCGAGAGTTAAACTCGGGCTGATTCTTAATTCGCGCGTTGTCAAGGATACGAGCATTCGGGCACTCCACCTCTTCCCTCTTCCTTCCGTGCTATCATGCCCGGAAAAGTGGGATTATCTGACCGTAATTAACGTTCAAACTCTCTTCAATGTTTCGGACCATCGAAAGGTTTCCCAGCGAAGACTTATTGGCTTACGCTTCGACAATAACACGAGGGACGAAGGTGTAGCATCATCGATCGGACATGAGGGGAAGCTGATGCCTCAATTTTCTCTCGACTTCGAAAGAATCACCACCGGAGAAACAAATCCGATAAATGAAACTTCTTCGGTGGAACGAAATTTAAGCCAGAGTTGATGGAATTTTCGTGGTTTGTACAAGCGCGATAATTTGAAGGAAAAAGACAATTTTTTTTTAACATACAATTGAATAAAGTCAAAGAATTTTTTTTCTTGCATTGTTACTGTAAAACTTTTCCAAAGAACCACAGATCGCAATCTGATAGTTCTCTTGAAAAATGGCAAAAAAGTTTCTGAATCTAATTTAACACTGTGGACGCGTGCGTTCTAACAGCGACTTTACGATTCTGGCCGCGTGGATGTAATGTTTATGTTTCGAATAATGTTAACAGTTAGTTTTGTTATTTAGACTCACATGCTACAACTATATGATAAATCAAATGTTAGTGAAACATAGTACCAAAATTAATACGTAAAATAGACACCCACGCGTCGAGAACTATAAAGTCGCTGTTAGAACTCAGTGTTAAANTAATAATTAAGAAACTTTTTTGCCAGTTTGCCGTTTATGTTGCGAATAACGTTAACAGTTAGTTAATTTAGTTACAACTATGTGATAAATCAAATATATTAGTGAAACCTAGTACGAAAATTAGTACGTAAAATAGACACCCACGCGTCCAGAACTATAAAGTCGCTGTTAGAACTCAGTGTTCAAATGATAATTAAGAAACATTTTTGCCATTTCCCAAGAGAACTATTCACGACCTATGGTTCCTTGGAACTGTTTTAGAATACAAGGACGTACTTCGAGAGAAATTGTTTCAAACTTACGACTTGTCTGTTTCTTCGGGCGTTCGATCGAACATTTGCTTTACGCAACGTGCGAGGGAACACGTGTGGCCACCGCCAGTAGTCTGTCGGTGCCCGATAAGGCGAGTCAGCTACTTTCAACGCGATAACGGACGGCCTTTTGTGAAACGCGGCAAGAAGCGGAGAAACGACGGAGCGATAGGAGCCGATGGATTTGCGAAACAGGAGGAAGGAATCTGCGAGGCTGACGGGCATTGTTCCGTGAAAAATGAAACCGCGGAGAGACGACGAGGCCAGGCTTGTCTCGTGGAATATTTTAAAGAGATTATTCTGCTACTTTTCCTTCGCGGCTGAGTTAATGAGGCTGTAAACGACCGCCTCCCTTATTACAAGCTCCCTTGTTTAAAAATCTGATGGACCATGCTCCGCAGCGTCTTGACAGACAACGAATTGTTCACAAACTTTCCTTCCTCGTGAAACGGAAGCTTGTCGGTGAGATATTTTTCTGACTCGGCGAAAAGTTGCAATCAATTGTAACTGTACATCTTCGAGATTCTAAATGAATTTAATTTCTCTGAAACGGACGAACGATTTTTCATCGATTTCTGCGTACGACTAAACTATTATCGCAACGATATAATACATCACCGAAGCTGGACGATCTAATGACCCGTTCCATATATATAATCTCTAATTAAGCTCATACCTATCGTACCACCGAGCAATTAAGCTCTGTATATACATGCATCTCCTCCCTTCCACCGCCTCATTGTTCTCCAACGAAAATGGGAGAACGTGACAAGCGACGCGTATTATTCTCAAGGATCGAGAAACTTAAGGAAATGTTCGAAACGTGAAGTATGTTCTTACGTCTCGGCGAGGACAGATAAATTGCAGATATTTCAAGCAGAATGAAACTTGTAAAATTTGAAGAGGAATTTGAAGAGGAATTTGAAAAATTTAAAAACGACATTCGCAACGGACAGTGACACCGAGTGCCGTTGAATTTTTTAATCCAACGTTTAACAAATAATTCCTTTCCGATTCTGAAATATCCGAAAGTTGTTCTTGGGACGCGTAACGCATCTTCTTTCCACGAATATTTCATTAAAATTATGAAGAATGTACAAGTTGAAGCAGAATTCTTTTAAAAGCAAACAGAGCCAGTTAATTTATGGCCCTGTTTATTTTTCACGACGGAGAGTTTTCCGAAGTTTAGAATTTCAAAATAATCTTCCTCTCTCAACAATCTTGAGATTACTAGACCAGCATTCTCTCATCTCACTGAATATTTCTCGTGTCTCGAGATAGTTCTCGTGGAACGATCGACCATGCGAAACGTCGTTTCTCAATTTCTCTCCCTTCCAGTTAATTCGTTATTTGATTATTCGTAATCCGCGGCACGCGAGAAATCTCGAGGATGGCCGGGGCCCCACGCTCGTTCAGCGCATCTGTAAATTTCGCTCGGCTAAACCTCGGAAAATCCGATTTGCTCGGAGCACTTTAACCAGAACTTACGTGAAACTTTTCGTGCGTCATAAGTTGGCGAAGTAATTCGCCGCGGGGTTACAGAGTTCGCCGCGCTACTCGCGCTAGTTTGTTTTCACGAGCGTTCCAAATAATACCCGAGGCCCGTTAATTTACCATTGCTTGTCCATCGGAACGAAACCGGAAAGGAAAGGAAAAGCTCTCGTTAGTCGACTGTTGAATTTCCGACATTCTATCCATGACATAGTGTTAAACTGAACATTGCATTTGTTTCTCCTACGTCATCTATGTTACGACATGGATATGCCTCGACTATAAAGGTTCAAACATTGAAAAATTTTGTGAAACCTATTGTACAATTTTTGTTCGCCACTTTATCTACACATTGAACGTTAGAAGTAAATGACAAAGAAAGGAATTTTAACGTTTCATCGCTTCGACCTCAATGTTATTCAAAATTCGACAAAAGTCGTGAAGAGAACGAATCGTACAGCGAGTTCCACGTTCAAAATCATGATAGGATTTAGTCCTGAAAAAGATTTTTTCTAACGTCTCGATGTGAGTTTGAATTTATAAAAAAATTATAAAAATATATTAATAATAAAAATATTATAAAAAATTATATATTGTAAAAAAATTTATATATATAAAAAAAATAATGATAAAACGAGCTCACTACTTTTTATTCACCATCTGTTTTTTCGATATAATTTTTCATTATCACGCTCGCTATATTAACAAAGTAAGAGGGGGAAAAGAGAGAGAGAGAGAGAGCTAGGTTCTCCACTGGAATATTCTAAAAAAACACACGGAACGCGTATTTTTGAAGATCTCTTGAAACGCAGTTCCTTGGTCCATTTCCACGAGTTGGCGAGAGGAAGTACAGAACGACGAATCGAGGAAAGGGACCAGAGACGCGTGCAACGCGAGTACCAGGCAAACAAAGGACACTCGAGTGGCTGGCTGTTGGCCGCGAGGACGGCGGATTTGGCCACAGGTCGGCCAGACGATGAGCAATTAAGCTGGTTTCACAGGTGCGCTGTTGGACAGTGACGAACAGCCGCGGCCGAAACCCAACAGGAAAGTAATTAAAGATCGCGACGAGATTTACGACGCGCCCACCGCTCGACGACCCCCCCCCCCGACACACTATCGATCCCGATAGAAGGTAGCGGAACGGATCGTCAGCTACTCGAATAACGAACACGAATCCTAGAATAAGGGAGAGTCTCTTCCCTCTCTCTCTCTCTCTCTCGTCCGAGGTTAAATCCAGCGTGAAAGCGTCGCCTGGGAAAAGACGTTTCCCCAAACTAGCCGAATCGTCTCGAATCAGCGGAGAAGGCGTTTCCACGCGATTCGACTTGCTAATCCCGGCCAGGTGGATTCCACCCGGTCGAACGAACACGGGGGGTGGAAGGGAGGGAGGGGGAAGGGGGGGGGCAAACATTGACTCTGGCCGGAAGCAAACAGCTCTCGCGAGGGGCACCTCGTCGTGTCCTCTTTATAAAGGCCTCCTCCTCTTCCCCGGGAGGAGCTGATAAAGCGGGCTAAAAGCTGCGAAAATGGCGAGGAGGGGAGGGGGGGGGGGACTGGCTCATCACCAGTAGAAGAGACTTTTCACGGAGGAAGGAGCACAAAGACGGAGGAAGCTCTGTTCTCCTCGTTTTCTCGGATATCTTCTCGGGGAAAGAAGAAGACACGTTCTCGTTCGAGGAGGAGAATCGGTGGAATTAGACAGCGGAGCAGAGCCAACGCGAGAACAAGGGGGACACAACGTCTCTCTCGTAATTCTCTCAATTACCGGGAATGTCTTCTCTCGTTGTCGCTCTCTTTTCATTTTCGCCCCCTTTCCTTCTCCGCATCCATCGCGTCGGTCGACGTTATTCGGTGAAAGAGCGAGGCGAGGCGAGAAGAAAAGACGGGTCCAGGTCAAAGAAAAAAATTTCATTCCTTTCCTGGGGCCGAGTGGGTGAATCCTTTAGCTGCTGCTCTCTCTTTCGCTCCTTACTCGTCGGAACGATAAACGCGAGACAAGAGAGGGAGAGAGAAAGAGAGAGAGAGAGTACCTTCCGAGGGAAAGTTTCAGCACGTTTCAGGAAGAAGCATTTCTTTTGCCAGCGTGGCGGTGCCACGAGAGGAGGAAATTTCTTTTCACCTTTTTCTCTTTTCCTGCAGACCAGTTGTGCTCTTGCTTACGCTTCACATCTTTTCCGGGGGCCCGGCGATACATTAACTCTGTTTGTTTCACGGTTCTCAGATCAGGGAGAAGCAAGTTCCTTAACAAGAGACGCAACAACAACCTCAGTGTCACTGTACAATCACGAGAAATCTCGCCACTGGAATGGAAGATTGTTCTTTCCTTCTTTCTTTCTTTCTTTCTTTCTTTGTTTCTCTTCTCGGTAAGAGAGGAGAATCGGGTTGAAATCGGCGAGGCTTTAATGCCAAGGCAGGAGTGTTCTTCGCGGCGCCAGCTTCTCCACAGTTTTTCAAAACGTTTTCAGAGAGATTTTCAGCTTCCTTGCTGGAACGATCCTGACAATAGTTTTAACGATAGGATCCGGAGGATTTCGCGCAATTTCGAGAACGAAGCTCTCAATCCCCAAAGTCTGTTATTTGGTTGACGGTGTTAACGAAGAGATGAAAATCGGTTGAATGAAAAAAANAAAAAAAAAAAAAAAAAAAAAAAAAAAAAGAAAGAAACAAAAATGAAAGGCCAAGATTCATTTCTATCCAAGAGAGGTTGCTCGCTAAAGTTTAAATAAATCAAGAGCGACGTTGTTAAGTGAACAGCGAGTCGTAGAACGCTCGGAATATTCGATTCCAATTTTAATTCATAGATCCCCCCCCCTCCTCCTTCTCCTCCCTCAGATACGTATACGTATAGATGGAACAACACTACTCGAAATACACGTCAATAGCCCGAGCGCGTTTCAAGCACCTTTGGCGAAGAAATAAACAGCGCAAGTTCATCCAACGGTGTTTCTCAAGCTGCATCGAGCTGCCGCGTGCGAGCTAAATCTGCAATTCCGCTGTCGGGAATAGTAACGCACAAGTGTCCATTATCTCGAAACTTCCCAGCGATCCACTGCCATTCTACTTGAACCGAGGGAAACCCAATCGAAAACGCTCCGAATGTTTTGACAGCTGCGAGGGAGGTAACCGCGCAGCTCACACGACGAATAAAATCATTTCGAACGTCAATCCCTTGCCTCGTGACGTCACGCCCGAATTTATGGTTCCAATCTGAAAGTGAAATTCCGAGGTTCTTCGTTCGAAATTTAAATCGAGGATCGATGGACGCTTTGTACGTAACGTTTCGACAAATTCCAGGGGAGTGTACAGTAAAGCAAAGCAATGGGTGAAACGATTGTTTTTTTTTAAAGTAAGAGCCTCGATGTGCAATGGAATTGTGATGCACGATATCGGTGGTGTGGACCTTATTTTACAAGTTTACAGGGAACAATGCATGATATCGCAGTGTTTCGTATAGATAGATTTAAAAATTTCGGCTTGAAGAGTTTCAGTGTTTTGCGATTCAAGTGATTGTTTTTCTTTTTTTTTTTTTTTTTTTTTTTTTTTTTTTTAGTGTTTTTCACATTCAGGAATCTATTATATAATTTGTATTCTATGGTCTTTACAGAGTATTTTGACCCATTTTCAAATCCAAAGAACAATGGATTCAATGCACTATGTGTTGTTGATATACGTGTCGAAGAAAGCGACAAATATTTTATTTGAGTCTTCTGTTTTGCTATATTTATATGTTAAAATAATTCAAACCTTTTATAAAAGTAAGCAGTAAAAGTTCCTAAACTAGCGTTGAACATAATTTTTTATAAGACAGACCAAACAGAACATTTATTAGAATTTTTATATTTATAGAATATTTCATATTTGTTAGAATTGTCAAAAATTACGGTTTTTACCATTTCTTGATGAATAGAAATAAAAATTTTACAACTAAACTGCATTTTACACGTTTTCCAATACGTATCCACTCCGATGGGGCAAAATCAGATTTGTACATGGCAGAAAATTTTATATTTCCACGAGCCAAACAATTTTTTCCAAAAAAGTTTCCCGTCATTTCCTTATTTTCTATAAAATCCATTAAAAGATTTGTGCAACTTTTTCTTTTCTTTTTTTTTTTTTTTTGCCATTCGATTTTTTGTTAATAATGTAAAATACATTAGGCACTCGACTTTATCCCAGTTTCCCCTAATTAAGGAGGTTGAAAAGAAAATCATAGAAGGTTAAAGAAGTTAAAGAGTTTTACACGTTGAAAACTCTTTCTGCTCTCAATAATACAGATAATTTGGACAACTTTTGAAACGACCAAATTCGCAAGAATCCTCCAGAAGGAAAGGAAATTTCCAGTAAACGAGAAAAGAAAACCAGAAAAAAGAAAATTTGGAGTACAAGAGACGAGAAAGACCTAAATGATGACACGAGCGAAATAAGCAAGAAAGGGGGTGAGAGAATTTCAATTCCCCCCCGTCGAGATCTCTTCTCAGCGCAGTCTGTCTCTTGCACAACGAAATGCCTCTCTTCTTCATTCTGTCGGGCCGACGGGGATGACGATTCGCGTGCACGGAATGAGAAAAAGAGAGAGAGAGAGAGAAAGAGAAGAGCAATGGTTGCAAGTGGTCACGGAATTGCGAGATTTCCTGACTGCTCGAGTTACAAACGCTTTGTCCCAGCTTTAAATCCAAGAGGTTAGTGTCATGTTATGGTAGCGAGCGACACACCACCCGGTGGGTCAATTGTGACCCGCGCGTGCATTGAAACCGCGCCTTTTACTTTCCACGTCGTGTCTAAAGTATCCCTTCCCCCTCTCGAATGTCAAACGAGAACTTATCCTTTTGCCTTTCCCAGTTTCACCAGGTGCACGCGACACCTGGATCAGAATCTCACTGTCATTAATCCGAGTTACACGTCGTTTTATGGTAATCGAGCGTGCACGGAAGTCGTTGGTCTGCCAAAGGTTCGAAACAAATTTCTGAAATTTGAAATAGAATTTTCCTTTTTTCAATTTCCTGGTAACATCTTTGACAAGAACTTGGAACCTTTCATTTCTTTGGGCGAACTTTGATCTTACAAATAAAAATCTAGCCTAACTGAAACTATAATCTAACCTAATCTGATTTAGCTGAAACTCTAATCTAACCTAACCTAATTTAATTAAAGCTCTAATCTAACCTAACCTAACCCAAAAATCTAATCTTTTTAACCTCTTGCGCTGGAATGACGTGCCACGCACGTCGTGGACTTTTTGTTTTGTACTATTAATTGTACATTAATTTTTGTAATATTAAAATTGTACTATTTCTCTCAGTTTTCAGTAAATTTAAGTAAAATGAAATAGACGAAACAAATAATAAATTTATTGCTTCTCAATAATTTCTATCCCAGTGACATCACCACCGACGAGTTCAAAAAGAAAAGAAAGCGACGAATTATTGTGCACGATTTGGTCACTCGTTACGGTCCGCAATCGGTTGCCAGCGCGAGCGGTTTGGCGCGTGAACTCGCTTAATTCTCGCAGCAAGTTGGTGTTTCTGAGGGAGATCGGCGTGTTGCAGGTGCATTGCGGCGCAGGGATTTACAAGTTTCGATATTTATCTAGGTTGGTTCGATCCTTGGGAAAGCTGATCAACCATCGACGACCGGCGACTTGCAAATTCTCGCTAATAATATTAACTCAACGACGTGAGAACGCGAAGGTAGCAATTGACTCGTTTCACGGTTTTTTTTTTTTTTTTTTTTTTTTAACAAAAAAGTNTTTTTTTTTTTTTTTTTTTTTTTAAGAGAAAAGTGCGCCAGCTGCACGTTTCTGTACTTTCACCTACCATGTACGAATTCAGCCTAACGACTTGCTGCATACAATTGACCGAGTCGTTTCCCCGCGATCTAACGCACACGTGTACGTACGTACCTCGCGAAACAATTGTACGTTTTGCATCCATGGAGAACATTCTGGGTGGAATGGTTTTTAAAAAAAAGGCTTGGAGATATTTTAGGAAACGAGAGAGGAAACTGGAACGGTTGACGGGGGTGCAACAGTGCAAGCGGAAAGAGTTACATCTTTCGTGTAAGACACAATCCTATGTTGTGCAGGGTGCTTGGCAACGTGCACACGTCCTAGAAAGCAGGAACAAGGGTCGTTACGAGCTTGAGTAACTTTCTGCGCTCTACAGTTGGCTCACAACGTTTGGAAAGAGAGGATTGACGCCCTGGAATATTCACTGTGCCTACGGAAACGTGCTCGCGCGAACGACGTGAAAAAATCGTCAAAAGGACGAGCCACGCGCGAGAGAGAGCGAACCGCAAGTCCATTGAACTCCTCTTCTCGAGAACTTCTCGTCAAAAAGTGTTTCACTCCTTGTCACTCTCGAATAAAATATTGTCCAAAGACGTGGCGCGTACGCGTGACAAAAAGTAATTTACTCCCGCACGTTAAATTATAAATCGCTGGGGCAAATTCGTTCTTAAGTATCCCGAGCATTCCCGAGCACTTGGTTTTCCAATATTATCGCCCGAACGAGCTGTTACAACGCGAGGGACCTGCCACGTAAGCCGACGACATTTTTATTACGCGAAATATGTAAAACCGTCACGTCTCGAGCGGCCAAACCTTGATATCCTATAACGTCACTTTCGTCCATTAAAGGAACGAACCTATCGATTCTCGATAACGTATTCACCCCCGTACAGGGGGTAATTTGTTATTCATATCCACGGTGAGAGGCGAAGCCCGAGTACTCGTAATTTAATACATGGCACGCGGTGAAAACGAAAAATGAATCGTGTAACTGAAATTTCCCAATGCTGCGAGACACTTTGCGAGCTGTGAAAAGAGTCGGCGCAAAATCCAACATTTGCTCGAAAAAAATTCGTACAAGCAACATCAACACGTTTGTTTCATCACCGAAAAAAAAAAGTAAGGTTTGGAATCACCACCGGAGAAACAAATCTGATAAATGAAACTTCTTCGACGGAACGAAATTCGAGCAAGTCGCCACAGAGTCGAAGGAATTTTCGTGGTTTGTACAAGCACGACAATTTGAAAGAAAAAGACAATTCTTTTTTAGCATAAAATTTTCTTGCATTGTTATTGTAAAACTTTTCCAAGGAACCACAGATCGCAATCTGATAGTTCTCTTGAAAAATGGTAAGAAAGTTTCTAAATCTAATTTAACACTGTGCGTTCTAACAGCGACTTTACGATTCTGGCCGCGTGGATGTAATGTTTATGTTTCGAATAATGTTAACAATTAGTTTTGTTATTTAGACTCACATGCTACAACTATACGATAAATCAAATGTTAGTGAAACATAGTACCAAAATTAATACGTAAAATAGACACCCACGCGTCGAGAACTATAAAGTCGC
>NW_025110478.1:0-47587 GCF_011392965.1 Frieseomelitta varia | reverse complement strand
TTGCGAATAACGTTAACAGTTAGTTTAGTTACAACTATATGATAAATCAAATGTTAGTGAAACCTAATACCAAAATTAGTACGTAAAATAGACATCCACGCGTCCAGAACTATAAAGTCGCTGTTAGAACTCAGTGTTAAATAATAATTAAGAAACTTTTTTGCCAGTTTGCCGTTCACATTGCGAATAACGTTAACAGTTAGTTTTATTATTTGATTACTTAGACATGCTACAATTATATGACAAAACAAATGTTAGTGAAACCTAGTACCAAAATTTGTACGTAAAATAGACATCCACGCGTTCAGAACTATAAAGTCGCTGTTAGAACTCAGTGTTAAATGGTAATTAAGAAACTTTTTTGCCATTTTTCAAGCGAACTATTCGCGACCTATGGTTCCTCGGAAAAGTTTTAGAATACAATGAAAAAAAAAAAAAAAAAGAATCTGACCTTGAAATTCAAGGACAAACTTTTCTTCCCAGAAAAAAAAAAAAGAAACAAAAATTCCGACAGAGACTGAAAAGCAGCGGGTGTGCTATACGAACGTGCACTGTTAATGCCAGAATAGTAGGGGAGAACGAGAGTTTAGAAAACGTCGAGTTTCGCAAACGCACCGTGTTTGGAGAACAAATATTAGTGGAGAAATTAGAGTGTCTGTATATGCTTTCTTGTCAGGAATGGACGATCGTCGGATATTTGCAAATGGAACGATTCCCTACGTCGCTCGACCTATTTTCGTATCGACGATATACCTTGAAAATATCCCGAAAAATGCTGCCATTATGGAACCGTTCCAGAATCGATACCTCTCTCGTCTGACGCAATTTCGGCGGTGCAAAGGTGTAATAAAACTCGGAAACAATCTCCAGAAAAAAAGAAAAAAAAAGAGAAAGACAGCATTGCACTGAATCAAGAAGGTAGCGAGGATTCGATGCCGCGAAAGAACAAATAAATCGTTCTAATCTAAAACGACTCTTGCTCTTTTATGCCGGGGTGAAACTTCGCGTGTTCAACTTGCCAAGGTGCGACACGCTCGACTTGAAAACAACCTCCGCGCAAACGGCGCACTTTTATGCCATCCGAGAGAAAGAGCGAGCAGTAGCGAAGCTGTTCCTCGCTTCCTGTCGCCTCCTCTCTTCTCTCGAGATTCTCAAAAATTCACTTGAAGGCGTGACGAGAGAAGAAAACGCGCTTTCACGTCGCCGCGAGCCGTCTCCCCTCTTCTTGTCGTGGCCACGGGGCCATTCATTAATTATTCATCCCGCGTTTTCGTAAATGCCGCGACGCGCTAGCTGCGGGTCTGGTAATTTCGAGGAGGCAAAAAGGGAAAAATGAAAGAAGAAGAAAAGAAGGGAGAAAGAACAACGAGAAAGCCAGTGTTTTTCACGGTTTCCAACGGGGCGAGCCGCCACGCTGACGGGTCGACGCGGATTTACGCGACATGAATATTAAAACGCAACGTGGACAACAACGTTGTTTCACAGATTCCCTATTTCCTCTGTTACTTTTCCTTCTTCTTCGTTTTCTACTTCTTTTTTTCTTTCTTTCCTCTTCCACTCAGGCGATCCTTTTTCTGTTTTTTTTTTTTTTTTTCTTCTTCTTCTTCGTCGCGGTTTCGTTCCGAGAACGGAAGATCGAGAGTATTGAAAGCTTTTTGTCGAGGAACGATGGGAAAAATTGAAAGGAGGGAGAGATAAGTGATTGCTGGAAGACGAAGCGTGGTTTGATTTGATGGCAAGTGGTCTCGTTTGAATCAACGGTTGCGGCTCCTCCTCCTTTCCCTCCAGGAAACCTTAAATGCGATGTTTATCCGAGTGGAAGTTGCGCTACACGGCGAGCGCACGAATATCCACGGCTAGTTGTGCAACTTTTTTCACTTTAAAAAATACGGATCTGCGCGAAGCTAATGGAAGCGAGAATATTTGAAAATGTTCCTTTCTACGTCCATCTGTCGTTTGCATGTTACTGCACATTCTCGATAAAGCGAGCAATTTGTTGTTCGAGGGACAAATGCTCCGCGTATTTGCTGCATTTTGCTATTTGCTATTTATTATTAACAAATTTGCACGCCCGCCGTTCTATTGTTCAAATAAACGAAGCTGGATTTACCGTTGCTGTTCGAACAAAAACGTCATATCTCGTAAATATTAGACGCGGTGCACAAAGGCCGTGAGTTTTTTTTTCCATAAAATCGGAACACAGAGGGAATATCCGAACGATCGATGCTTCGAGCAACAAAAATCGCAATATGCGTTAATATTAACGGCTTTCCGGAAGGCATTACTGCCCGGTAAATCCCGAAACGCAGTCACTTTATTATTTAACAATCAATAATACGTTTGCATTAATATGCACCGCTAATATTTATTTTACTTAATACGATTAACTTCTCGCGCGCGCTGTTCAAACAAATCTCCAATATTGTGCAAAACAAAAATATTTGCTCGTCAAACAGTAATTACTCCTTGACTAAATAATTCGATCGAATCCGAAAATCTCGAAAATTCGTTCACGAAATGCAGAAATGTAAAAAATGGTTATTACTTGGAACAGTCGTCTTTCGTCAAGAACAAGAAACAGAAAAATTTAACTTTCACGTTCTGACATAAAAACGAAAATCGACTTTGGCGTATCTCTGAATGATTGTAAAATAAGGAAAATTGAATAGTCTTTTTTTGAACATGACTGTCCGACTGTGATTTTGTCTAAAGCAGACTTTTTTCTAATTTTACGCCAAATTGTATAAAAGAAGCTAATACTTGTCGAAGCCGAGTTAAAAAGCTATCTAGACTTCAAACTCCTTAATTTTAATAAAAAAAAAAAGTATTGAAATTTTACCAAATACTAGATAAAAATTTTATCAAATATTAGATAACGTTTCCACTAATTTTTATCCAAACTGATTTGGTAATCTTTCGGTAGATACTTCCGATACCGGTTTCGAAAAAATCTCCTTCCGAGAAGAAATGTTTAAAGCTGTTCAAAGCTGTTCAATGATCTGTTACCATTAAACGAAAGCTCCGAGTTACAATTATAATTATAATTATCCTCTCGGGTGCTCCAGACGGATTGCAACAACAGAAAATGACAGAAAACTTTTTAGAGAATCGATTTTTCCGACACTACCAAACCGTGTATGTAATAAATCCTTAACCGCATCGAAACATTTTGCGTCTAGCGAAACATCTCGCCCGTCAATCATTTCGTTTGTTCCGGCACAATCAGAACAATCACGTGTCTCGTGTCTCGCGATAACGCGTCGTTATGTGCACGCGGAACGCGACGGCACAAAGGAGAAAGCGGCGCAAAGCGGAATCATCCGACAGTGTTTTTCCAAGCGCCGAAGACTTACAAGGGATGAACCCGGGGGACAAGTCCGACACGGTGAACGCTCTGGGGAAGGGAGGGGGCGTTGGGGGGTGGGTGAGGGGGCGCGTGGGGTGGAAAAAGGGGCATGAGCAGGCGAGAGAAGCCTGACAAATTAATTGAGAAAGCGAGACGACTCGAGAGACGCCGTCACGGAAACAACCCTTCAATCTAAATTCAATTATTTGTCTACGCCTCCCCCCTCCCCCTCGCCAACCCCCCCCCCCCTGCGGCGCTTGAAAATCCTATGCGACGCGCAGAGGGGGAACGCTACTCGCGATTGAAACAATCTGAATGCGACTCGGACGCCGGAGGATCTGGAAACCGGGATGAAATATATATCTAATCGAATGGAACAGTTCTTTGTTCTCCTCGGGAGTTTTCTATAATACCACTTTTATTCGGTTGGCCAAAAAGTAATAAAACTGCGCTTTTTTTATTTTTTTCTTTTTGCCACGTGCGCAGACGAAAGGCAACTTTATCAATATTTGATTTTCCAGACAACTTGATGACTCCACGTTTCAAAACAGTTTTCTTCGCTTCGTTTCCTTTCGTGTATGTCCATCTGTTAGAAAGAAAAATTACTATTTGGTCGATCCAATGATTTTTCATGGCTGTCGTACGGTATTAATACCATTAATATTATTAGGTGTTAATATTATTATTAATATTATTATTAATATTGCAAAATAACAAAAATCTGCGTGATAAATTAAAAAGTTGCTACTTTTCGGTTTATTTCAGACTTTTTTATCCACGAAGGGATGAAATATGTGGAAATATGCGTGCGAAACAATAGAGTATAGAAATGGAGACCATAGAAATGAAGTCTGCACGAGAGATCTTTTTATCCTACCATTGTGAAAAATCTGAAAGACTGAACGAAATTATTGATGTTGCAACCTGTTGCGATTCGCGGGATCTATATCTATATTTCGCGTTCACTTTCCTCCTATCGTTTTATTTCAATCGAACTATAGAAAAATTCATCCTCTCTCTCTCTCTCTCTCTCTCTCTCTCTCTCTCTCTCTCTCTCTTTCTTTTTCTCTTTCTCTATCGATGGACAATTCTACATTTATCGTAAATTTCAATTGCTAGGTTTGATAACTTACTATTTATTTAAAAAAAAAAAAAAAAAATGTCACAAAAACATCATGTGTATGCACTGTTCCAGACATCGAAACTGTCATTCACAAAACGAACCAAATGAATCGTATCAATCTCTCGAGTGCCTTCAGCGTTCGATGTTTCCAATATTTCCCAAATCGAACGAAATTTATCAAACTCGTCGCGTCGCGCGGTAAACGTTCGCAAATTGTCGAATCCTGTCCTGGCACCAACTTGGCAATGAAAGCACGAGAAAACTCTCTCTCTCTCTCTCTCTCTCTCTCTCTCTCTCTCTCTCTCTCTCTCTCTCTCTCTCTCTCTTTCTCTCTCTCCGCCGATAATCAAAAATTCGAGGAACGACGACAGGGAAACCGCGTCGTTTCGATCCAACATTTTCCCCTTTGGAGCGGAAAAATTTTCGCGGTGTGCGACACAAGCGCAGCTCGTTAGCGTTGCGACAGCCGACGCCACTTCCAACACGTGTTCCGTTCCGTGCTCGCCGGCCTAGCCGATGACATAAATATACATGGATATGGTAAACAGGAACATGTGACGTTCTAATCTGCGCGAAGACGCTCGGAACTCGCAACTACAAACAACCCCAGCAGCGGGATATATATTGTGTATATGTCGCCGCGCGTTTAAACGTTAGGCGAAAGCCAATACACACGAGAATCTCGGCCAACCACGTATCGGATCGAACATGCGACGAGAGAAGTTTTTTAATCAGACGAAGGCGAAATGCCCCGAGTCAACTCGTAGCGAATAATTTACGATCGCTCTAATTCGAGCCATTACTCTCTCGCGAGATAGCAACATACCCTGCGGCCTGGTTAACTCCTAAGGGTCGCAATAACTTTCGATCGCTCGCGAGTACGTCGATTACGGGGAATCGTCTCTTTTCAAGCCCGTCAGCTTTTCTTGAAAAATTCACCCCGCGGTCTATTAAGGTGATGGATGTTCTCTGACCGAATGCGGCGATTCAGAAATCTCAAAGATTTCAAAGGAACGTGAAACATTTAGGTTCAAACGTGTCGTACACTGTTAAATTTATATTATGCTACGACAGAACTGGCTAACTGGCGACCGTTGCCCCTACTTTCTTGACCGCCAGCGCTACCCCCTCCACTGCGTTAAAATTTTCTCGCCGCGCATGAGCCCCCCACTCTCTCACTGATGCAGTGGAGGGGGTAAAGCGGTCAGAAAAGTAGGGGCGAGAGCTCGCCAGTTAGCCAGCTCTGTCAATTTTTAACACGTTCTTTTCCAGAGTATTTCATGTAAATCCCTCGCGCGGTCCAAACATTTCCTTGTTATTCCATTATTCTTTTTTTTTTTTCTTTTTTTTTTCATTCCATTCGATATGTATGAATTTCTGCTTTTGCGACTGGATGCAGAATGCGTTCAAATTGTTCTCAGAGATGGGAATCGGTTGTTTCCTCAGGCTGTTAAAAGATTCATCGCATTCTACCGGGAATATGAATCTTTAATCCCAGCTGCACTCTCGCGTTGCCCCGGTTCTTGCGTTCGTCGCAGTTCAAATCAAAAACCATGGACACAGGGATCGAGCATTCTACGCGAAGTCTAGATTGGATTTTAAACATTCAGGCGTATAGCTATTCGGAATATATCGTGGGAAATTTACGTGACAGATTTGCGTAAAAACGGATTTATATCCAATTTCCAATGAAATTACGCGGAGAGAAGCAGCATGAAGGTAACGAGTCCCGCGTTTCAGCCAATTTAATTAAATAATTATTTAAGCAGCGCTCGAGCAGTGTATTAAAGGCAGAAAATTATATCGTTTCAACCGGTGGGGCCGAGTTGAATAAAGCGATGCAAGAGTAAAGTTCAAAGTCGAGCCGGCAGAAAACTGTTGCGGATTTCCATTCGCCAGTTCGGCTTTTCACTTTCGTTCTTCCGCCTCGGATACGGTAAACACGATGAAAACAGTTACAAAGCAACGTTTCCCCTCCCCACCGTTTCCCGCGTAACTCTATCCTCACCCTTTGTGGAATTAATTGCTAGAAGCGACGACGAGGTCAAAAGCGGGAGCAAAAGCCAGGTTTCATACATGTGCAGTTTTCATTCCGCGAATCTTCCTTTCCGCGCAATTAACAATTAATAATCGTACGTGAGTTCAACGTTTCAATTCTACTCGAGAAACGCTTATTTACGGTGTGTCTAATGGATAGAAGCGTTCATCGATCGAGCATTCTAATTTCAACGAGCGCTAAATTGAGTCGTTGTACGAAACAGGTTGCAGAGCCCCCTACAGAGGGGGCTGAAGACCGCCCGCTAACTTCATAACGGGAGGGAATTGGGCAGGAATTACGTATTTGTAAACTGCGCCTCGTAAAAATTAAACGAACGACGAAACAACCTTCGAGAAATTTGAATCGCGCGAATTTTCTAGGTTTGGTTGTTGCGACTTTATCGTCGCAAACAAAACTGCTGAACAAAGGGTTAAATAGACAGCGCGATAATTCGGTGGGATAAACGACTAGCCGCGCGTGGCAAAGTAATATATACTATCGAGAGAGGGCGGTCGAATACAAAGACTTGAGTGCGTTTCTCTGTCGCGGGATGACAGCGGCGTGAAGCGTGGAGGCGATCGGCTCTCCCACGGGGGAAAGGTGGCCCCAAGAACTCGACGAAAATTCCGCGAGGTAACGCACGCGGTGATCCATCAAAATCAACCCTCTATCCTGCCTCCCTCCCTCCCTCCCTCCCTCCCTCACTGCGTGTCTTTTTTCCTTCTCTCCTTTCTATTTCTCTCTTTGTCGTGGCGCGTTGTGACAAGATGACAGGGTGTCGCCAGAGACTAGGAATTAAGCCTCTATTCAGAAGAAAAACGGCCACGCTCCGAATTACGATCCATTCAGCAATGATGACTGCGCGCTAGGCTTTTTGATCGTGGCCTCCCTCCGGCGGCCATGTCGTCTATTAATTGTAATAAGCCGCTCTTCGACTTTTCCTTTCAAGTGAACCCCTCACCCTCTCGTTCACTCGCGCCTCTCTTTGCAAACTCTCGTTCTCTCTCTTCTGTTGCCCCCCCCCCTTCTTTGCTCGGTAAATATTTGCAGCCGAGTCCAAATAAATCATCCCTTTCACGGGGCGCAAGTATTTGGGTTTGAAACTGGGCTGGCCGCGGGATCGAGGGTGTCTTGTCTCGTCGTTTTAATTCCTTCGATGAACGTTGATGGCCCCCCTCTTTCAAGTGTTTGCACGAGTGATTTGGAAAACGACAGTTTCGCAGGCTTTTTGAGAAAGACCGGGGGGAGGAGAGGAGCCCCTTCGAGTGCTCCGAGCATGACTTTCAAAGGGTGGCAACGAACTAGATGTGCGACGAAAAACGTTTCTGAAACTTGCTCGACGTTTAATCACTCGCGCTGGCAAACTGCGGACCGTAACGAGTGACCGAAACCGTATACAATAATTCTCTCGCTTTCTTTTTTCCTTCTGAGCTGGTCGGTACGATATCACTGGACAGAAATGATTGAAAAATAATAAACTTATTAAAGTTATTATTTGTTTTGCCTGGGCTATACCTAAATATACTTAAAACTGAAGAAATGTTGCAATTTTGGAACAAAAAGTTCTCGACGTTAAATTCCCCAAACGAGATTAGTCTGGCAGTTTCTTTTTTTCTTTTTTCTTTTCAAAAACGAAGTAGATTATCTCTCAGAGATTGTGACAACGAGGCAACAATCTTCTCCAGCTTACTACAAATTAACGCCATACAGGTACCTCCTCCTTCTTTGCAATGACAGACCGTTTCGAGCAATCGTTGGCCTCTCGATGTTTTTCGCCGTTTCTTTTTCCTTTTCTGCCACGTTGGGCGAGAAACGCCGAGCGGCGAAACTGTTTATTTATATTGGCTCAATGCCTGCTTTATTAGCGACGCGTTAATTTCAGTTACGCAGCTTCGCGTAACACGTGACGAGCGTTATTCCCGACGATGACGCAACACGCACGGAGACTCCAGTTTCTTTTTTAGCTATCAGACTAATTGTTCGATATCGATATCTGCGGCTGCGAGTAGAGCTCTGGAAAACTCGGTCGCTAATCCGCGCGAGAGGGAGAAGTTTCTAAACCGATTTGCCCCGTCCGTGCAAGACGTTCAACTTCTTTCTCCCGTGCTCGCTCGCGCGACCAACATTAGCAATTACGGTACAAACGCTACAAAACTATTTGTCTCGGAAGTTTCCTGATTAATAAATTCGCAGATTCGAGGAGGCTCGGGCGAAAACTTTAACCATTAAGCGAATTTATACCGAGCCGGGGCTAAGGAGCTTTATATATTAAACGCGTAAAACGCAACAGACTGGATTTTCTTCCCGCTGTCGATAAAAACGAAGATATTTCGCTCGATGTTGCTACCAATTAAATATATCCGCGCGATCCACGATATGAAATCGAATTATAATTAACGTTATCAGCCCGATTACTTCGCGGATTAATTCGATCTTTTGTTTAACTCTAGCTCTTTGTACCGTTATATTAATTCACTTGAAACGTCGACACATTTAGCCTTTTAATAATTCGTCGTAGAAAATGAAATTAAAATGCGCTGAAAAATCCGTAGAACCAACCAAACGCGTTGCCTTTAATTCCACATGTTAATACCGTGTTAAAGAAGCGCCTCTCGCGCGAGCAAACGTTTTGGCTTTTAATTTTTCATCGTCGTTTACAGAAAATCAATTTAAAATGTACTCGAAAAACCATGGAACCAACCAGAGAGCGTTCGTTCCACGTTTCCGTGCACAGTTTATCAAAGAAACAACTCTCGCGCTTTTAATTCTTCGTTATTTACGCGACTTTATCGTTTTATGCGAATGGTGAATTTAAAAAGCCCTCGAAAAACTGCGAATCAATGGAAATAGTATGGCCCATTCATATTATAATTCTACATTTTTATACAGTGCGGAAAGAGAAGTTTGTCCGTGGCTGCAATTCTTCAATTTGATGAAGATACACGTAAAGAAATTAATTTGACCTCGAATTTCAAGATCAAAGTTTTTTTTTTGCATTCTACTCGTCACGAAGGTAAAACTTTTCCAAGGAACCATATTGTAGTCCTTTCGAAAAATAGTAAAAATGTTTCTCAGCGGAAGCATGCTGACAGCGACTTTATATACGTAATATTTATACTTCAAATAATGTCAACAGTTTGTTTATCATTGATTATTTGATTATTCAGACTCACACTGATGCTACAACTATGATAAATCAAAAATGTTAGTGAAAACTAGTACGAAAATTACGTAAAATGGACAGCCACGCGTTCGAAAATCATAAAGTCGCTGTTAGGACGCAGTGTTGAATGATAATTAAGAAACTTTTTTGTCATTTTTCAAAAGAACTATTAGGTTGTGAAATATAGTAGTGATGAGCAGAATACGATGTAAAAAAAAAAATTTTTTCTTTGACCTTGAAATTCAAGGTGTAGAATTCATATATGATAGCCACGGACAAACTTTTCTTTCCTTTCTTTCTTATTAATAATATATAAATATATAAATATATATAAATTATATAATATTAAATAATTATATATTATTTATTAATATATTTATTTATATACTAAATAATATTAAATTATATATATATAAATAAAATATTAATATATATTTATACTTATATATAAAATATTTAATTATATTTAATTATAGCTGAAGAAAGCCCTTTCACACGCGAGCAAACGTCGAGCATCAAACTTTGCAATAATAGTCAAAGATAATCGGTGAAAGGACGACGCCTATAAAATCATTGCGCGCGACAGAAAACACGACGGGAAGTCAAACCCGCTTTGCCCGTTCGTGGGTTTCCGGTAGACCGAGAGCATAGATGGCTAAGGCTCCCCCGACGAGCTTTCAACCCTTTTTTACACAATCACTATACATCGTACACCGTACGACAAACAGCCAACACACGAGCGTGTGTATCAGCTCGCTATTTCCCTCTACAGACTTTCCCCGATACCGTTCAAGAATAATCCGTTTCATTTGTCGGAGAATTCGCGATCGCTGGCACGCGGCCGGATATACCGCGTCGTTCATTAAGCAAAATTTAATCCCCCGTCACGGTCTAGCGATGCAATTAATGCGATAAGCCTCGAAAAATACCGCGGCGAAATTAACCGAACGTCAACCGACCAGTATATCGGGAGGACGAAGGGAGAAAGCGAGTGTGTAGAGGTCCGGGTGAACGTTTAACGAACGTGACCACTCCTTTTCTTTTTTTTTTTTTCTTCTTGTTCCATCGAAATCAAAGAACAAAGAGGATGAGCGTTTCGGGGCGAAACTAGCGCGCGCTGCGTCAAGAGGAAAATAAACGAGTTTCGTAGTCGATGTATATAGGAGATGGGAATTTACACACTCGACTCAAGTGTGTGTAAATTAGTAAATTCTCAGACGTAGAAATCGATTTATTTAATTGGATAATACGAAACGATAATACTTTCGAATCTAAAAATTACGAGTATGATCCTTCGTGTGTATTTCATTCGTATATCTCTGCGATCTTCTTATTCGAAATAATTATTGTTGGTGAAACTCGTGGAATTAATGTAATTAGATGAAGGGAGGATATATCACTGCAATCAGCATGACACTCTGTTTCTAATTTCTTCTAAATGTATTTGCTTTGTGCCAACGGAATACTAAAGTTCCTTTTGAGGATGATAAAACGTATATAACGTACATCACGCAAATTATAATGCCATTTTCTCTTCCCGATCTCTATGACAAATATTTAAATGCACTTTGCAAATGGGCTTTGTTAAAAATCACGAGAAATTTAAGCTGCGAAACACATTGTCCCATTTCAATTATTAAACTCTGGATGGAGTTTAGAGTCAAGAGTAAATTCTAATGCAAAATGTTTTTCGGCAAGAAAAGACTTAAAGCAATACTTATGAAACACTTTCGAAGCTTTTAACAACTTCAAACTTAATGCAAAAGTGCAACTTTCAATTTCCAACGTGAAGATATTAAATTGGCCAAAAAGTAAATGCGTCTTTTTTTTTTTTGTATGTGTGCAAATGGCGAATTTTTCACGAGAAATAAAAACTTTATTAATATATCGATCATATGTCTGAACACTTTTTGTTATTTTTTCAACTTCCACATAAAGAATGATTTGATATTTTCGTCAATAGTGAAACTTGGCAAACGAGTTCTGACACTGTTTCAATTTATCAGACAATTTTTTCATGAGCTCGCACAGTGTCTTTTCTAAACAAAATACGACGAAAATGTTTCTCGTTGATTTTCCATTCTGAAATCGACAACTGTTCCTCTTTTTCCTGAAACAAGTCTGAGCGACAAGGCGTCAGATTACAGAATGAATTTGCGACTTAAAATGGATACGTCCATCTGTTAGAAAAAAAAAGAAAAACGCAATTACTTTTTGGCCAACGCGATGCTTCGCCTCTTTATTGCAAACGAAAGAAATAAAATACACAAGCCGTAAAGAACCGTATCACGTTCCAAACTACATTCCAACAAATTCAAACCCCAGCGTAACGTAATATTAAACGCTCTGAAACTTTCGGTCCAAACTTTTCAAGCGTGGTCGTGCACCGCGGCCCGGCGTTAAAACGCGCTCGAAACGAACTCTCGTCTTCGACGACCATCCGACTCGCTCCATTTTTCCCGTCGATATCGAACTGCCCGCCGGTCGATTAATCAGGCAACTGGCTCGCGAAAAAAGGGACGTTTCTAATGGAGCGTCGTTGTACACCGTATCGTCGAAAGCGGAACACAGTTAACGACACGTGAAACGCCCAACCACAGCAACGAAACCGCGCGCGCACACGAAGACTAAATCGGCCTGTACTCGGCCAGCAACCGGGACGTAGCAAAACAAATCGTCCGGCAGAATGGAGACTCTTAACCCGTTTTCTAGCTGGAAAGATTTTCTAGGAATTCCGGCTGTGTTTACGTCACAATTCCGACTGATTACGTCACAGGATAATTCGCGAAATGTACCGCGAAGAAACGCGATCTTGTACGGGGGTTCGATATTGTACAATTGATGCTCCTCTTTTTTTCATTCCTCTGGTCAAATCTTTGCTGATGCAAAGGTTGTTTCGTCGTTGAATGTTTCCAAAAACAAACCAGCAGAATTATACGTGTATCTGTATCATTGTGGTAAGTTTAAGTTGCATAGGTTAGGTTGGAAGGTTGAGGTGCAATATGTTAAGTTAGGTTAGTAGATTTAGGTATGGTAGGTTCAGGTACAATAGATTTAGATTAGTATATTAAATTATGCGTGTATCTGTATGGTTCCAATAGGTTTAAGTTATGCAAAGTTGGTAGGTTCAGGTGCAATATATGAAGTTAGATTAGTAAATTTAGATATAGTAAGTTCAGGCACGATAGATTTAGGTTATATTAAATTACACGTGTATCTGTATCGTCGTAATAGGTTTAGGTTAGGCTAGGTTGGTAGGTTCAGGTACAATATATTAAGTTAGGTTAGTAGATTTAGGTGTAGTAGGTTCAGGTACAATAGATTTCGGTCAGTATATTAAATAACACGTGTATTTGTATCGTTGTGACAGGTTTAAGTTAGGTTAAGTTAGGTTGGTAAGTTTAGGTGTAGTAGATTCAGGTGCAATATATTTAAGTTAGGTTAGTAGATTTAGGTATAGTAGGTTCAGGTACGATAGATTTAGTTTAGTATATTAAATTACACGTGTATCTGTATCGTTGTAATAGGTTTAAGTTAGGCTAGGTTGGTAGGTTCAGGTGCAATATATTAAGTAAGGTTAGTAGATTTAGGTATAGTAGGTTCAGGTACAATAGATTTAGGTCAGTATATTAAATTACACGTGTATCTGTATCGTTGTAACAGGTTTAAGCTAGGTTAGATTGGTAGGTTTAGGTGTAGTAGGTTCAGGTGCAATATATTTAAGTTAGGTTGGTAAATTTAGGTATAGGAGGTTCAGGTACGATAGATTTAGGTTAGTATATTAAATTAGACGTGTATCTGTATCGTTGTAACAGGTTTAAGTTAAGTTAGATTGGTAGGTTAGGTGTAGTAGGTTCAGGTGCAATATATTTAAGTTAAGTTAGCAGATTTAGAGATATAGTGGGTTCAGGTACAATAGATTTAAGTTAGTACAGGGTGGTCACCGAAAGACTGAATGATATAAAACAAAAATAATTTTTCCAAGCACATGTTCTTTTAATTTTTTGTTATCTTATGTTGAAATATAATTAACTCTATAACCTACAAAAAAAAGAAAACAAAAAAGATTGAAAACGAACAAGTTATTTTTCAAACCCTTCAGTTTCTTAGTGGCCACCCTGTATATATCGCGAAGAAACGCGCTTCTCTTTCTTTCGTTACTCTGGGTAAATCTTTGCCATGCAAAGATTGTTCCGTCGTAGGATTTATTTTCAAAAACAAACGAATGAAATTACACGTATATCTGTGTCACTGCAAAAGTTGTTTAAGTTGTAGTAGGTTCAGGTACAATGAATGTAGGTTAAGTTGATAAAGTTGATACTTTACAGTTGTAATATTTCCGATCCAATGTTTAATATTCTATAATATTTCTGAAAACTAGGTGTGGTTAACGCCTGCTGGCGCGGTCAACGAGATTACTCGCGGATGAGGTAAAATTGAAATTTTAATCAAGACGAGGGACCGGCGAAGATTTTCCAGCTCGTAAACGTGAGAGACGAGATGATACGAATTCTCGAGAATATCAGATATCAGAGAATCGCGTTGCACGCGCCACTGCTTCGTGCACTGGATATGCACATACCGTACGTACGTACGTATACCGGCGCATGCAAAATTCAAGAATGACGAGAAATTCTCACGAGTTGTGCCCCAACCACGCCTCTTTAAGAACGTCTCTGCGGGGGAAGTCGTCGCTCGAAAACTGCCCTCGCTTCTCGAAAAAATTCTCACGAAACGCATACAATCGTCCGTTCAAATATCCGATATTTCAACAACGAGGAACTTCGGAGTAACCGTGGTTAACTGACCGCGGGAAAGAATTAAACAAAAGCCGCCGCGAAAGCACGCAACCCAACATCTAACGAACTTGCGAACTATTCGAGAACTCCCAACACGTTTCGAAGCTCTTTTCGCAAAACTTTCCACTTGTTGCACCTCTCCGTTAAAACACCGACCCCTGCCTTTTCCATTCTCCCCGAGCACAATTAAAAAGTTCCACGCTGTAATTCATTTCAAATATCGCGAGAATGGCTGGTGGTGGTGGTTGTGGCGGTGGTCGTTGAAAAGTGGCCGCGAAACATTCTGAGAAAGACGCGCGGCATCGTGTAATAATTTGTTGACACTCGTCCCGCGGTCGCGTGGGATGCTCAATCATGGAAATCGGAAAGCTGGTTTCGCTGGTGCTGGATTTTCGATAATTGCTCGACTCGTTCGACCGGCACACGGCGCGCCGCCCGTCCGACGTTAATTTATTAATCGCATAGACGTGGCCTCCACGAGGGCGATCGCGTAGAGCGCGATACACGTACGGAATACACATGCTGCGGTTTCATCCTCGCTCGTATTAAACGAAATTACCTATCGCCGGGTGGGGAGGAGAGACGCGAACACCGCCGACGACTCGAATTCCATTTCGCCGTTTCGACCGATCGTTAATCGAATTTTTCGCAGCGCACAATGGCCCGGAAAGGGATTTTAATGATATTACATCGTGTATTTCACGGCCGAAAACGCTTTCGTTGAAAGGGGATCCGGGGGCTAAGGATCGTTTTAAATTTTCACCTACGCTCTCCTCAAGGATCGTTTCTTCTCTCTTTCTCTCTGAACATTGATTTTTCCATAATATCGATTATGGAGAGAGATTTATCGAGAGAGGTTCGAACCGACTCCGTTTGAATACCAACCAACGGCAGGAGGAAACTTGCGAAACTCGACGATGGAAGGCTCTCGATAATATGCAGCGTCGTTTGATGCTTAAACGCTGGCTTTCAACGAACGTTTAATCCTTTCAGTTTGAACCTCTTGCTGCGCGTTAGAGTCGACAGTTCGCGAAAATCTTCGGAATAAAAGGGAGCTTTCGTCAAATTTCTGTTTCCCTTCTATTTACCGGCAGCTCGAAGAAACTCGAAGAAAAACGAGCGAAAAATAATTGAAGTCGTGGCTGTGTGTAACGTACGTGTGTGTGTTTAACCAAGAAGATAACAAGAGACAGAGGTGGGTCGGCATGAAATTTCGAAACTTTGCCACTTTCTTCATCTCGCTTCGATAAATTATACAGACTTTAAGCACGACGATAACGACGAGGGCAACCATAAATTATGAATACCGACTCGGTGCAACTTCGATAAAATAAAAACTTTTTCAATGGGATCAAAGGTAAGATATTGGAGTTGCGATTCCCTCTTCGCAAACTAACTTTTACATCCCGGCCCGGTACAATGCTGCTATACACCTTCCCTCACTTCGAAATTGAATTCTACCGGCCAAGCTCAGCAACGCGAATCCGCTGCAAGCTTCTCGATAAAATTAAATCAAAAAAAAACTCTGGTGTACAGAGATCTTTCCGCGATTTGTACGTACCTCAACACATGTTTCCACCTTTATACACTGTGAACAACTATAAAATTCAACGTGCAATTACCGCAGACTTTTCAACTCTACAGCTCTATTTATAAAATTCGCTCTAGCGAATGGGGAGTCAGTCAACGTTGCGACATCTACGGTGGAAACACAGCTGTATAAAACTTTAATTCGCTGCAATTGAATTTCTCCTTTCTTACGAAGTAAAAGTGGACTGCACGCTATTCAGCGCAGTAAAGATAACCGTGAACGAACTGCGAGCTCTGAAATGGCACAATGATGCAGTACAGTGCACGACAATGACGCGCTATTACGAGCTGAATTGTGCATGTTTATACAAATTCGTATTTTCACGGACGCAAGACGGAACGAGGGAACAGAAAATTTACGTCGCGTTCTAGATAATATATAAAAGAGAGAGAGAGAGAGAGAGAGAAATAAATCGAAAAATTAATGTACGTCCGCTGTTTTCTCTAAAACCTACGAACCAAAAAGAAACAAATAAAAAGAAAAAAAAAAAAAAAGGAAAAAAGGAAAATATCCGGGGAAAATCCAGGAAACGTAGCGTTTTCAGGAAGATACTCGAGAGATCGTGGGGATCGCACACGGCCGGTGGTAAATACACGCAGAGGGGCGAACGCGAAAGGGGTGGGCGCTGGGTTTCATTCAGCCCCACGCGGTAGAGAGCGAACGTCGCAATTTTCGATCGATTCGCGGACGCGCGAAAACCCCTGTTTTATGCAAATCTCGCTGGCCGGTACCAGTAATAAATTATTCGCTCGGCTGAGTCCGTTTATAGGTACATAGGTTCATACAGCGTGCCGGGGCCAGGGAAAGCCCCCTGGTATTATTTGTCGCTGTTGGCGCCGTAAATGCGACCAAATATTTGCCGGTAATAGCCCCGGGCGAAGGATAAATATTTATTGGACGTCACGAAACCCGATGCGCTCGATATCGCTTTGGAGAAGGAGGGGGGAGGGGAAGGCAAAAAAAAAAAAAATAAATAAATAAATAAAAGGAGAAAAGACGAGGCAAAGGGAGGAAAAATTCAACGAGAAGGGTGGAAAATATACAACGTGCCGCGGCATAAAGAGGAATGCTCACGCGATAATGCGCCGATGTAATCGTTCGTTTCCGGGAGAAATTTTTCTCTTTCATCCTATTCCCCTCTCGTTTGCTCGCGATTGTTCCGACTTTTATTTATTAGACGATACAACACCACCTCGATTCACCTTTACATATGCACGCGTCTGGCAACGGATTTATATAACCAGAATATAGAATATAGGTATTTTGGATTGAACTAACGAACGCATAAATTAACAATCTGCGAGTAAGTTTGCCTCTGTTTTGTAACAATCTGCGTGCTGAAGTACCTTGCTTTCTTTTACACGATTTACCTAGGATTTATGTAATCTGATTACGCTGGAATATTTTTGAAAAGCTTACATGGTAACGAAGCGTTCCACCAAGCTGATTTTTACGCGTTCTTTCTTTTTAAATTACATGTTACGGCGAAACGATACCCGAATGGCAAATTTACGATCGCAGTTGCACGTAACGCGGTGTTTTGCATCGAAAGAGTCGCGCCACCAAAAATTGAATATCACCATCGCGTTGCAAAGATCTCCGACCTACTTTATATTTATCATCAAACGCCGAACGCTGCATTTGATACATGGGCGATCGATAATCCTTCGCTCGAATAATACACGTTACAAATTGCACGTTACAAGAAACGCAATTCGAATTATTCCGCTACGTGTTGCATTAACCAGCCATGGAAACAAAACCATCGTGTCCACCGACCCAAGTGGCGGCACGCTTCCATTTCCTGTCTCGCGATTTATAAATTATCGTGCCTCCTGCTTGGAAATTAATCTCCGCGATAAGGAACCCACCAGCGTGTAAAATGAAATTAATACTCTCGAAGATTATAGCTCTTTCACACATCGATCACCGGGTTACTTTCATACTTGTTCTAGTTTCCATTTTCTCGCGCACTTCCTACGTCGCGTCTATGGACGTTCAATACCGTTATATTATATTTCTTACCAAAAATATACAGTACTTTGTGTCGCAAAATATCGCGTTGATAAATTTAGAAGAAACTTTTCTATAATTGCGACAATTTTTATTTTGTTACTTTATATTACCAAAAATTCGGTACTTCGTGCCGCAAAGTACGTCGAGAATCTTTTGTCCCAAAGTTGCAATATTCCCTCAGTTTTAAGTATATTTAAGCACAACCCGGGCAAAGCAAATAACAATAAATTACTTCTCGATAATTTCTATCCAGTGGTATCACACGAGACAAGTTCAAAAGAGAAAGCGACGAATACGGTGTTGGTCGCTCGTTATGGTCCGCAATCAGTTGCCAGCGCAATTGATTAATAAATTTACAAGAAACTTTTCCAAACTGTCTCGATTGTAACAATAATTCTTTTAGAACTTCAGTTCTCACTCATCCTTCAATCCTAGTATTAAATAAGCTCAATTGTATATTAGTGAAAACTGCTTTTCTCGTGAAATTCGACGAACAATCCGAGCTAATAATATGTGTGCGATATCAGCAATCGGAATAATTCGACGCAGAGTTGATCAGAGATCAGCAAACAGTCGGCCAGCCGGTAGCGTTTAACGAAGTCGATAGAGGAAAATGTGAGAGAGAGAGAGAGAGAGAGAGAGAGAGAGAAAGAGAGAGAGCCCAGGAATAGTAGAAAGTCGATGAGAAAAAGAAACGAAATGAGCGAGAAAAACGAGGAGCCGGATCGATGGAAAAAGCGCGCCGTTATTTCACGGGATTTCTATCGCGGCGCAGTGAGCAACCCGCGGAAATTCCCTGAATCCCATCGCGCGTGACTGATCCCCTGACGTCGGGAAGAGAGAGAGAGAGAGAGAGAGAGATCGATCATGGAAAATTCTACATGAATGAAGACACGTCACGACGATTACGATCATCGCGAATAGACACGAACAACGAGAAGAGAGAGAAAGAGAGAGAGAGAGAGAGAGAGAGAGAGAGGAAGAGTAGCCACTTGTCCCTGAACAACAATATGCAACCAGTGACATTTACCAGCTCGTGTCTCGAGTGCTCGCCGTGTACTTTAATTATCCCGACTAAATGCACCGACTAAGCTGCTCCTCCTTTCTCCCTTTCTCTCTCTCTCTCTCTTTCGTTCTCTCTCCTATGTATCTCCGTCATCCAATAAGCAGCCTCGAGATACTCTCCTACGTTCGAGCCCAGTGGCGCGTACAAAGAAGCAAAACGGAGCAGAATTCAACCAATTCTCCCTCTCTCTTTCTCTTTCTCTCTCTCCCTCCCCCTCCCTCCCTCTCTTTCTCTCTCTCTCTCTTCTTTCCTCCCCTTGCTTCGGTCGAAACGAGAAAAACCTCTATTTCCACGCTTTTCATCAGATAACTGCTGGAACCGTTTATTAGCAGAGGCCGGTAATAAACGATCCCGATTTAAAAGTCCTTCCTTGCTCTCTTGTTATCATACCATTTCGAGATAGAAGTGAACCATCGAGAGGAGCCACGTCGGAGAGGAGAAAAGATCGTATCTCTCTCTCTCTCTCTCTCTCTCTTTCTGTTTCTACTTAGAATTTAAATAGACATTCAGAAACCAGACGGAACCGCGAGTAGACTGGATACAAGCATCCGTGCAACGGGACCATCCCCGATTTAACCACTTGCGCTGGCAACCGATTGCGGACCATAACGAGTGACCGAATCGTATACAGTAATTCGCCGCTTTCTTTATCTCTTGAACTCGCAGGTACGATATATCACTGGACAGAAATTATTGACAAGTAACAAACTTATCACGTGTTTTGCCTGGGTTGCATTTCAATACACTTAAAACTGAGAAAATATTGCAAAATATTTGGATATATTAAAAAATTCTCGACGTGCGTGGTACAAGAGGTTAAACACCAGATAGACATTATTTAGCGAGTTGAACGTATCTCTGTTCACCAAATTCGAGGGACGAGTCTCCTCGAGACACGAACAGCTCCTGATAATGTCAAACGATTATAAGACGTCTATATTTGTGGACGCAGAGACAGATCCCATCCACCTTACCAATGGGGGACGACTTCACGCAGGGCTCCGCCTGTCGCTGTTAAAGCGACAGGTCAGCCGTGACACCCCTCGGTTCTCTCTCTCTCTCTCCCTCTCTCTCGTACCCGCACACTTCCGTTAGTTTCGTTTCCCCGTGAACTGGATTAGAACGAACTTGGCCTGTTCTCTGTCCGCGGCGAGCGATCCGTGGGAATCGGACTCTAACGGACCCCGAACGAACGATAGATCCGCGAAAAGAGAGCTCCTCGATCGTGCGATAACGAGCCGGGGCTCGACACCCAGACAGCTCTGTCCGAGTTCCCGTTCGGCTTTCAGTGGTTGGTCAGCGGATCGTTAAAACTGCTTGTTGCGCCGTGAAATCTCTCGAGCACGACCCTTACACGCGAGGATATCCATTCATATCCAGGATCTTGGTGAAAATATTTCCGAGACGCCCCATGACCGATTACATTACACTTGTGGGGTTTTCTTTTTTTTTTTTTTCTTTTTTTTTTAATTTCACGACGATTACATCACGCTTGTGTATTTCTTTCTTTCTTTTTTTTTCTCTTTTTTTTAATTTCACGGATTTTCTTTTTCCAAGAGAAAAAGTTACAAACTTCCCGTACTACAGAAGAAACAGAGCAAGACTCTGTTCTTTTTTTTTGTTTTTCCTACACTAATACGACACCTGTGAAAGGAACCGTGAAACTACATCCGGCGTCAAATTGTTTCAACGTTTCAATCGTTAACAAAGCCCGGCGGATAATAACGAAATCAGAGCAGAATCAATTCCTTTGGTCGGGAAAATAACTTCGGCCGGGAGGTTCCTCGCGCTGCGCGCGGAACCCTTTTCCAATTTAAAGGATTAGCGACTCTCGGCAGATTAGCGTTCCTATTAATGCCCCAGTCTTCGAAATCGATTCGTACAGCAGCAGCGCCGCGGTTAGCTTCGTCGCAATGGGATTACACTGGCAACTCCACCGTTTATTCATGCTCCATTTGTCTGAAAGAATCTCTTCGCGCGATGATTGCGATCGCGACTGGCAGCTGGCAAACGCCAGGTTACGCTGGTTATTGTCAAACGACGCGTTCCAATTACACCGGGATTTAATCACCACGGCTAATTTCATTTCATTTTGCTACCATACACTCTTTGAGAGCATGGTTCCAACGTGGAGGAGGATAAGGAGGTCAATTTTCGCGGAAATTGGTTATTCTTGGTTCCTTTAAATTTCCCTTTAACTTCTTCACGCTCTTGGCCACATGTGTGGACGAGTTAATTTACGTCCTATAAAAAGAGCTACTTTCATTCGTAAAACTGTTGCAAAAATAGTTTTTTTTTTTTCTTTGAAATTCTGAAAATGTAAACTTGATTTTTTTTACGTACAATTATTTTCTTTATTTACCAAAAACAAAATGAAATGAAATTAAATTTAATTATAGCAGCTAAAATAGATAGTGAATTATTTTTAAATGACTTTTAAGAATTAAATTTTCAAACGACAGTATAATAATGATAATATAGTATAGTATAGTATAGAGTACTAGAGCATAGTATAGTATAGAATAGAGTATGATAGAGTATAGAGTAGAGTAGAGTAGAGTAGAGTAGAGTAGAATAGAGTAGAGCAGAGCAGAGCAGAGTAGAATAGAGTAAAGTATGATAGAGTATGATAGAGTATAGAGTAGAGTAGAGTAGAGTAGAGTAGAGTAGAGTAGAGTAGAGTAGAATAGAGTAGAATAGAGTAGAGTAGAGTAGAGTAGAGTAGAGTAGAATAGAGTAGAGTAGAGTAGAGTAGAGTAGAATAGAGTAGAGTAGAGTAGAATAGAGCAGAGCAGAGTAGAGCAGAGCAGAGTAGAATAGAGTAGAGTAGAGTAGAGTAGAGTAGAATAGAGTAGAGTATAGTAGACAGTAGAGTATAGTAGACAGTATAGTAACGATAATATAGTAAATTAAATTGAATTATTTCGAAGAAGTCGTATTTACGTGAAAATACATAGTACTGTGACAGTCGTTTACGATATGTTGGAAACTATTTTATCGTCGTTGTAACGTAAGTTCTGTAGATGGTTTATATTTGAGGGATGCAAAAAATGTTTAAAAACTTCTAATTTGACAAGCTAGCGTCAGAGATCACGTTCGTGTCGGAAAATTAACAAAAAGAATAAGAAACGAAAAAAAGCATAAAAACAGAAGAATAAAAAAAGAGCATAAAAACAATAGGATATCTAACGAGCAAGCCTGGATTCGTGCAAGAAACCTACTCGATTTGCATTCAGCGATCAACGTGTTAACGTCACGTGCAACCAAAGGGACGCAATAACGAAACCACAAAGAATCTTTGTACTTTTCCGACTTTAGACTGCGCGCAACGCGAACAGAATTTTCCGCGGGCCTTGAATACATTTCGAGGCCACCGCATAGAAGGAACGCCGGCCGTTTCTGCTCCATTTCACCAAATAAATCTTGCCGCTGACGTTGAAACGACCTAAGCCCGTTCGCTCCTACATGTCCGCGCACGAACAATATACATATAAATCGCCGAGAGAAAAACAAAATAAACGAGGAGTTTTCTTCTGAACCGGGGCTAGCCACTTCTCAAATTTCAACGTGATCGCTCGATGGCGAGATCGAAGGTTCGCGGTCAGACTGCCGTGCTATTTAGATATTCGACGGAGAGTGTTTAAAATTTTTGTGGAACAAAATCGAATTGCGAGATGATAGAGTCAGTCGATACGAAGATCTTTTCAAGGCGTGTTCGAAGCATTCAATATACAGGGTGGCGTAGGATATATAGAGACTGGAATGATTCTTTGAGGAAAAAGAATAAATCGTTCTTGTTTCAGAAAAAATTGATTCTAATGTTTTATCTAGCACCATATAACCTCAGGAATTTTTTAAATTATAAGTAGTTCTAAGTGCTGTTAAACTGAATAATTCTATAATTGGTAGTTCTAAATAGTTTTAAATGTATAGCGCTACATAAAACTCTATAGTTGACTTCTTCGAAAACGAAGCTTCGAACGACGAAAAGATTTTACTCTCAGTTTACAACACAACAAAAGGCACAAATTTTAATTCTTGTGAAGATTATCTAAATCTAAAACTGAAAACACAACTTGTAAATTATATTCTTGCAAAATTATATTCTGAAAAATCACAAATTGGTCATTTCGACCATTTTGGTAGTTCTAAATAATAAAACTCTATAGTTGACTTCCTCGAAAACGAAGCTTCGAACGACGAAAAGATTTTACTCTCAGTTTACAACACAACAAAAGGCACAAATTTTAATTCTTGTAAAGATTATCTAAATCTAAAACTAAAAACACAACTTGTAAATTATATTCTTGCAAAATTATATTCTGAAAAATTACAAATTGGTCATTTCGACCACTTTGGTAGTTCTAAATAATAAAACTCTATAGTTGACTTCCTCGAAAACGAAGCTTCGAACGACGAAAAGATTTTACTCTCAGTTTACAACACAACAAAAGGCACAAATTTTAATTCTTGTAAAGATTATCTAAATCTAAAACTGAAAACACAACTTGTAAATTATATTCTTGCAAAATTATATTCTGAAAAATTACAAATTGGTCATTTCGACCACTTTGGTAGTTCTAAATAATAAAACTCTATAGTTGACTTCCTCGGAAACGAAGCTTCGAACGACGAAAAGATTTTACTCTCAGTTTACAACACAACAAAAGGCACAAATTTTAATTCTTGTAAAGATTATCTAAATCTAAAACTGAAAACACAACTTGTAAATTATATTCTTGCAAAATTATATTCTGAAAAATTACAAATTGGTCATTTCGACCACTTTGGTAGTTCTAAATAATAAAACTCTATAGTTGACTCGAAAACGAAGCTTCGAACGACGAAAAGATTTTACTCTCAGTTTACAACACAACAAAATTTTAATTCTTGTAAAGATTATCTAAATCTAAAACTGAAAACACAACTTGTAAATTATATTCTTGCAAAATTATATTCTGAAAAATTACAAATTGGTCATTTCGACCACTTTGGTAGTTCTAAGTAGTAGTTAAATGCATAGCGCTATAAAATTCTAGAGTTTGATTTCCTCGAAAACCGAGGCTTCAAACGTAAATTTATTATTTTACTATTACATCCTTTCCTTACGAAATTCATTATTCATTATTTCATTCTTTCCCTTTCGTTTCCATTCGAAAATCGCGCACCAGTTACGGAATCACCCTGTACATTTGCCAAGTCTCTCGCAGCTAGATTCAAGCCACGCTACACCTTACACCGGCGTATCTCCGACACGAGAGAGACACATCAGAGAAACGGGCGCCGGGCGTCGTTTCAACGACGTGTGACGTGGAAATGTTTCGCGTAGCGGTAAATCCCGATTTCCGTAAGATAACCGCGTGCGGAACAGGGGCACGACGATCGTGGGCTCGCGGGTCGAGAGCTCCTACGTTTTCCAGACACGAAATACTCGAGGGAGGGTCAGAGGGGTTAATTTATCGCCGTGGTAATTTCCACGGCGAGCAGAAGACGAAGGCGGTCGCGGGACGCCAGTTGGCCAACTTGCTCTCTCCTATGCGGACACCCGGTATGCAAGGAGGACGTCCCTGGTGGACGTACACGTCTATCGCGAAGGAAAAGGCCCGAGGTGGTCGTTGAAAAGCCGAACAAGGCTCTCCCTCGAAACTCCCCCTTTGTTCGTACAGGTGCACGCGGCAGGTTGCTGGCAGAAACCCAGAACAGGTTTTCACAAAACCCGCGGTCGCTTTCCTTTCCTTTTTATCTATCCCCTATATCTCTTCTCTTCTCCATCCCAAACCCCTGTGTCTTTTTCTCTCCATGATTCTCAGCTCCCTCTTTCGAGAAGGGTCTCTCTTTCCGTTTGCTTCGTTCGCCTGTGTTGTATGCGTCATCGAGCGGCGGGCCGCACCCGTCACGTCACTTTGACGAGCATTCAAATTAACCGGGCCTGAATCTCGCGCGCGCGGTGGTCTCCCGCACGATTAAGGGAGATAATTAATTTCACATTCGTTGCGCGGACTCGGAGGATGGCGGGGGATGGTCACGATCTAGACACGACCGTGGATCGTCAATTCAAATTTCGACGGAGCCTCGAAACACGTCAACGAGGTGTTTCGTGATCCATTGTCATGGAAAGCAGGTTGCCAACGGAATTTTTTCAGGCAAACGCGCCACCGTACTTATTCAGAGGCGATCGCTGCGAACGCCAGTGATAAATCTTTTCGAAGATCGAGGAGATCAACTACCAAACTGAAGAACACAATCGTTTTCGCTACCGCAACTTTTTTCTCCGTGCGAAACGAACCTCGATCAGTCTCGATTCATTACGCAGATACATTTCCAACGATTCTTTCGCGCGACGGTTTGTCCCGATCTGAAATTCAAATTAGTTAATTCCGTGCAATTTGCGACGATCGTGTTTACCGTCGAGTAAAGGTGGGAGTCGGTGCGATTTCTGTCGTTAATTCAACGACTGTCTGATTTTCACCGTTCGCCGTTCCATTCTTCGAATGGAAGAGAGGAAAACACTTAATTACACAGGTACACGAGTGGCTTGATTATTTATTAATACTCCGATATTCCTCGGATTGAAATCAGTCCCGAGAGAAGAAGAAGAAGAAGAAGAAGAAGAAGAAGAAGAAGACAAAAAAAAAGAGAGCATCGAGGGAGAAAAGTTCGAAAGTGAGACGCTCTCGACCAATGTCAATTCGAGTTAATCAACCCACCCAGACGACTTAATTTTCTAAGAAAATATTCACGAGAGATTTACCCTCCGATCGAGATATTCATCAAACTTAATGGCAACTATCGTCGATCTCTGGCGGGAAGGTACGAGAAGGGGAAGGAACGAGAGGCATCGGAATTGCTTCAGAAAAATGTAATATCATTCCTCCGCGACTACTAGCGGCGGGGAGGGGGAGGTTCAACGAACCCCGGAAGCATGCGTTCCGAACAAACGCAGCAGAAGGAAGAAGAGACGAAGAGAAGAAGGAGAAGAGAAGGAGGAGGAGGAGGAAGACGTCATCTGGTCGGAATATTTTAATTAAAACCTATTTCTACGATAACGATTTTTCCTCGTGGAGGAGCGTCCACCACCGTCCGTGTTCGTCCAAGGCGTCGAGACGTCTCCCTTCGCGCGAACAAGGGGCGGAAAAATACATACAACGAAGAAGAAGAATCGTGGATCATAATTTGTCCCCGAAGACTAAAACCACATGACTTAATAACAAGCTAAAAACACACTATTGTAAAAGATACTTTCACATGTTACTTTTAATCTAATGTATCTGAATTGCTGACAGGCTCGAACAAGGGTCTGTTGTAGTTTTCTTTATGATAAAAAAAAAAAAAGTAATAATCCAGAGAACACTCTGGTAAACTCTGACTTTTTGAAATTGATACGACAAAGTCTGTCAATTTCAACTAAAAGTTAATCTCTTGCGCGCTGAAGCGACGTGTCACGCACGTCGAGAATATTTTGCCCAAAAATAGAACCTAACCTGACCTAAAAAAATAAAACATAACTCAGGCGAAACAGATAATAAATTTATCGCTTCTCGGTAATTTCTATCCAGCGGTGTGCCGACGAGTTCGAAAAGAAAGCGACAAATCGTATTGTATACGATTCGGTCACTCGTTATGGTCCGCGAACTCAAGTTACCTCAAGCGCAAGAAGTTAACCGACGAATCAATCGACGGGTCTGGAAACAATTTATCAGACCGAATGTTTTCCAACTCGTTATACAACAGTTCGTTCGACTCGAATGAACATCGGTGCGCTGTGACACAAAACGAGTCGCAAATGTTGAAAGAGCGAGCAAGCTATCGAATTTTCAAAGCAACTAATCATCTCTCAGTGGGAAGACAAGGGAACTGTATTGCTCCACGGCAGACAGCGCTCGGGAAGCGCGTGATTAAATAACAGAGCCAGCTGTTATTTTAGTAAAGTAAGTCGGTGGAGCCGTGGGTGGGCGTCGGCTTAATTCACGTGAAGTATTTAGCTAGTTAATCCTACGGGCGGTCTAGTGACGTCACCATTGAATCCTTTGGTTCGTTAAAGAAGCCTGACCCGGAGGGGATTGCAGCACCGGGCAGAAAACGCGACTCCTCCGAGAACGTGCAACGTTTACAGCCTCCAGGCTCTCTCTCTCTCTCTCTCTCTCTCTCTCCTCTTCGTTCACGACACGCGTGTACGAGGAGCTTCCTCACTGGTTCAACAAGTCGCGGGAGACATTCGTCGCGCGTACAAAACTTTCGTTCGGAAACTTAACAGTTCGAAACGAGCGAGAAAGAGAGACAGAGAGAGAGAGAAAGAGCTGACGCACAAAGACGTCGCGTCGTCGACGTTCGTTTGACGCTCCGTTATTCGCTGACTATGATGTAACATTCCCGTTGTTGTCGTCCATGAAAGACGAGTTCCAGTGTTCCCCGGAATGTACCCAAGGCTACGCGAGAAGTCGGGCTATGATAATGAAGCAGCCGTCAGATTTGGAACGACGTGGAGTGAAATTGTATTTTCGGAGGTTCTTAGCCGTCGGAGGAGGAGAAACGAGAGAACATGTGACGAGAGAGCGGTCGTTTGAAATTTTGGGAAATTGACATCTCACAGAAATGTGACAAAAGAAAGAGAGAAAAAAAAAGAAATGGAGATTTCTGTACCATTCGCGTTGCAACATTTTCAGCAAAAATAATAAATTTTCGACCATTAGTCGCCACTGTTTGGTGGAAATACTTGTGTTGACATCTCGCGCCATTAATGAAAAATACGAAACGCGAGCAATATTCGCGATGAACGCGTTTTGCTACACTGCGGCAAGTGTAAATGTTGTTTCGGCGTGCGATTTCAGCGTTTCGTGTCATCATCGAAATCCCGCGCTCTCGTGGTCTTGGAAAAAACAAAAAAAGAAAAAGAAAATTACACGAGAGAGAACACAGAACGATACGGGAGGAATCAAGGCGACACGGTGACTAGGAGTAGCTTCAGCTTGCGAGAAGAGATGCAACGCGTCGCGAGATAAACTCCTACGAACGTGGGACGAAAGTAACCCCCCTATACACGATGAGATTTTTACCTCGAGGCATGTCTCGAGTGAGACGAACTCGCCCGTATCACGGCGATATGCCTACTCGCGATCAACAGTTTCAACGACACTTCTTTTACATTATCTACCAGCAATTTATTATTACGAAACATCGAGCTTCAAATAAAATGACATAGCATTGCAGGTGATTCAAATGGTACTTAATTTGACGAAATTTTGTTGATCTTTCCTTATACAGTGATGTCGTTTTAAATTTAAAGCAATCGTCAAGTATAATAATGTACGACACATAATCTCAATCTCTGGGAAAATAATGTCCTTTGTTATTGTTTCAACTTTCGTAAGAAGCAATAAGAAGTCTAGTTTATTGAATTATTAACAGGTCTTCAGAAATTCTTCTGCTCTTCTTACGTTATGTTGTTATCATAGCTTTCACTCTACTCTGTTCAGATATTATACTATCGTACTAACACCAAATGTACACGTTCGTTATAATTATCAGCAAATTATAAAATTACAAAAAGTCCGAGCTGTTTTATGTCGCCTCAGAAGACACAGTCGAGTGTAAAGAGTTAAATATCCGCGTAATTTCTGCTCTGAGTTAAATACAATATTTACACCATGCAGCAAGTTACGTGCGACGAAAGTAGAAAGTCAGGAAAACAGGAAAATTCATCGATCACAAAAAATACAAACACACGCTCGATTGAAGCGTGAATTTTTTACAATTCGAGGCTGCTGATCGCAAATAACAGGTTCACGATGTAAGTGATACGAGATTGATCCAAAGATATGAATCTCGTCTCGTCGTGTACAGGTCGTATACTTTTAGAACAGTCTCGTAATTCTAACTCGATCGCTGATTAAGAATTATCTCGCCGCGATGCACACCTCTCGTTCTTTTCTTTCTCGCGATAAGATAACCGCGCGCGCGCGCGCACTTTCAGCTTTATAATATATAATACCGCGTGATCGATCACTCGTCGACCGCGAGAACGAACAGCGAGAAGGCAGGCGAAAATTATTTTTATTCCGCAATTTCGAACCTCCGCTGTCCGTTTCCCATTTCCAGCTGTTTTCTCTGTTTCCCGGGCGTTTGTTCGACGTTCCGGCCGCTTGATTAATGTTTGGTACGCGCGAATTGAACATTCGTCGGCCAGCTCTCTCTCTCCTCCCTCGGACGAAATATCGATTATGAATATCAGGGATCGTAATTAAAAACGTGTCCCTCGTGTCGATCGGCCGACTCGTTAAATAGTCCACGACTAATGACACGAAACGTCTGTATTCGAATACGCAAACGATCCCTCGTGCGTCTCCTTTCGTCTCTTTCGTGACTAGAGACTACACGTCAATTTAACCACTTGCGGACCGTAACGAGTGACCGAACCGTATACAATAATTCCTTCGCTTTCTTTTTGAACTCGTCGGCACAATTATCACTGGACAGAAATTATTGACAAGTAATAAATTTATTATCTGCTTTTGCCTATATCGTTTTACTTAAATATACTGAAAGCTGAGGAAGTGTTACAATTTTGGAGCAAAAAATTTCCAGCGCAAGAGGTTAAGTTGACTTTTCAATCTTGAAATGTAACGAACAACAATCTGCCGATGCAAATTTACTCGTACAATTTACTCGAGTAATTATTCGTATCAAGGAAGATTGATTTTCATCGAAGAACAAAGCGAATGTGTGTCGAGATACATCTGTGATGTATAATTGGTTTCTCAATTCACTGGTCATCGGTCGGATATTGTCCACGATGGTTTGGCTCAAATCGAAAGAAAAGCTCAAACGTTCGATCGGACGAAACAAAAAGACGCGCTTGTAACCGGCGTTCGAAATAACTTTTCGTTTTATTCCGCGTAAAAAAAAAAAAAGAAAATGGAAGGGAGACAAAATATTCCGCGACACATTCCAGTTTCTTTTCAATTTCAAATTGAAACGCAGAGAATGCGACAAATGCAGAAGCCATTGCCAGCCACCGGCCGAGACGATTCGGGTCGGCGTAGCTGACTACAAAATTACTCGATACAAAAGAAGATCCTGAGCACTGTCGATGCAAATTCATATACATTCGATTTCCCGATACTTTACTTTAGCGGCAAAGTTTCTCTTTATCGAAATATCGCGGCACCGAGACGTTGCACGGAAACACATGTGCGTAACGTAGCGCCGGAGTTCCCTGAATTCCAGCGGAATTCCAGCGTTGTTCGAGGCGATGAAACCAGAGAGGCAAACGATCGTTCGTATCACGGCCACGGGGAGTCCCTCTCTCAATTTCCCGGTTATTTCGCCAGAGAGCGCTGTGTCGGAACTCGCCACTATCGGCTGCTTTATGTTTGTTTATTCGCTTCCATTCGCTGCCGAAAAATCGCGAATTATCGACCGCGTAAACGCAAAACGAAGCAAACCCCGTTTATTTTCCAACCTTTAAAACACCCACTTCGCCCACTCCATCTCTGCCGGGGTTCTTGCGGCAACTGTTCCTTTTTACGACGTCCAGCATATCAGTCTTGGAAGAAAAAACCAAGAAAGAAACCAGAGAAGAAGAGAGAACGTAGCACGACTCATTAGTAGCTCTACTACTGTAGTTCCTCGTTTTTTCCACGGGATATTTTCCAGCGGACGCCGCAACACGTAACAACCATAATCAGCGACCACCGGTCGCGAGAGCACATTCTAAATTTCCTTCCTTTCCTACCGCGATCTCTAACTGTTCTCGGTTCATTGCGTTTGCTCGCGTTTTTCCCCTTAATTTCAGCTCCGGCAAAGTACAACCGCTACGAAGTACGCACCTGATGATACTGTTTCTTCGAAAAAGACGGACCAAGAGCCTTTATGCGACGAGTCGAGTGACTATAAAAATGCATCGATACAATGGTGGGAAACAATAGCTGAGCGAACTATGCTAATTAGATGTCTCTGTACAATTACTTTTAGTATCTATCTTTAAGGAGCCAACGACTCAATATAGTCGCACACATTCCACCCTAAAGGTATTAGGACACTTGCTCTACACAAGGTTGGTCTTCGGTGGATGCGTAACTATAAAAAAATATAGTAAAAAACACTACTAAAAGTGGGCTAAAAAAAATATCGAAATTGGTCAGTTAAAGAGTGGAAAAATGTTTTATGAACCGACGAATCTAAATTCGAGGTGTTCGGTTGCAAGCGGCGAGCTTATGTTTTTTAGAAGACCTGAAGAAAAAATGATTCCTCACTGTATCGTACCTACAGTTAAACACGGAGGGCGGTCAATAATGATCTGGGAGTGTATCGAAGCGAATAGTGTTGGTGATTTAATAAAAATCGAAGGGATTCTGAAAAAAGAACAATATTTGTCTGTTTTACGTGATTATGCCATACCACCTGGAAGGCGATTAATAGGCCAAAATTTTATTTCCATGCGTGACAACGATCCCAAGCACACTGCAAGGGTTTGCAAAGACTATATGCAACATTTAGAACAGAGTGATGAATCAAAAATAATGCACTGGCCCCCTCAAACCTCCGATCTGAACCCAATACAGAAGATTTGGGATGAATTAGATCGGAAAATCCGTGAAGTGTGTCCGAAATCCCAAAATCACTTATGGAACAAACAACAAAATTCATGGAACCAAATAGTACCAGAAAACTAATAAAACGGATGCCGAAATTAGTCGAACAAATAATTAAGAAGCGCGGTGGATATAAATTTAACTTTCTTATTCTTAAATTAACGTTATTATTACTATAATGTATACACCTCTCCCAGCTTGATATAACTAACTTTGAAATAAATTTAAGAAATCAGAACAATGGTTTTCCAAATTTATTTCATTTTCTGCAAGTGTCCTAATACTTTTTGGAGGGGGGTGCAAGTTAGAAGTGAAGAGGACACAGGTGTAATAAGACGCGCTGTTGTAAATTGTACTCGATGTTGTTAATTAGTTCTATGCCTAATTATTGAACGAGGTTAACAGTGCGTTCTCCGATTCGAAAGTGGCGTTTCGATAGAATTCGAGCGGTCTGAAAGGCTTGACGCCGGTTCAGCGGGAGAAAGGCACTTTAATGGCGCCCCGGGATCCACGGTCCACGGCAATGGGTCACCGCGTAACAATGCAGCGGAGAAAAACAGTGGAGGAAAAAAAAAAAAAAAAAAAAAAGAAAAAAAAAGGAGGAAGGACCGATGACCCGAGCACTCGTTGCTAGTACTCGTGAAATGTGTGACGAACTTCGAGTGAAGAAAGAAAGAAAGAGAAGCTAGGGTATATCGCTGCGGACCAGAGAGATCGGCCGCGTTCACAATGCTGAAACGAGAAAAGGTCAGTCACGGGCCCCTGCCGTTTATCTTCCAGCCATCTAACGTTTTTCTCCGCGTCTCGATTGCTCCGCGCATCTACTTCCTTTTTTTCCTCTCTGAAGGTATCGCGGGGAACATCTCGTGGTGATGCACGCGATGTTGTAAGACCCGGCCAACGGGTCAAGTGTACACAAGTTCGACTGGCCGTTCGAGCGGTCCGAATACAAAATTTTTGTCTCTGAGTAGAATATTGAGAACTAAAATGTAAAAATGGAGTCAAAGAAGTCTGAACGCAAAGAGTAAAACACGCTAAAGAGCGCGAGCTTTTGTTCATGTATATTGAAATCATTCGAACTTCTAAGAAAACGTAACGTGGTAAATTTGCAAAATTAATCTAAAAAAATTATAAATTGGTCACTTCGATCACTTTGGTAGTGGTGTTAAATATCACTGAACTGTTTCTCTTTTAATTATTGAAGAATCAGGCTAGAGTCCTTCTGATTAGAAGTTCGCCTTTTAAAAATTACTAGAAATCTTACATAGACGAGAGAAAGAGAGAGTTACGAGTGAATTGTTAGAAGCTTGAGATAAAACTCTATTTTATCACACTCTGAACGATTAATTTTTTTTCGTTACAAACAAACGTGCCATTCGTGCTTACACGTAGCGACACGATTACTTGATAATACAAAATTCGCAGTTTATACAAAAATTAAATATTTATACAATAATTAAATATTTTAATTACTAAATACTTTAATTACTAAATGCTATTAATACTTTAAATTGCACAATTATACAAATTAGCAGTGATTTTCGTACATCTTCGTAAATCTTTTCTCAAGGCAGAAAACGCTAAATCTGAGACATTTTTTAAACGACGAATAGACGAAATTCGGAGATTAGAATATTTCAATTTGTGGATTAAAATGGGGGAACACCGTGGCGTGTAGAAAAATTTTTGCACACGATGCTCCAGTTTCTAACTTTTTTCAAGTTATCTATACAAGCTCAGCAGAAACGCTGTCAACCAAGTTTTTAATTTTCAAAGAAACGTTAAAATTTTCACCATGAATCAGAATCTTGAAGGTTTTTTTTGCTAAAACTAAAGTAGTCTCATTTTTACAAGTTGAGTTAAAAAAATCACTTTCGGTTAGACAAGCTCACAATCCACCGCTGTGAGATCACACCCAGAAGTCAAACTCGACTCGATACAGTCGCAAAGTTATACATATTCTTTGGCATCGCGTCACAATTTCAGAAACACCGTGTACACGCGCGCATGTTATTTCCATCGTCTCTGTTCACGCTCCAGCGCGTAGCATTGTCACGTCGTTGCGACACGTTTCTACCGTGGATGTTAGGCAGATGCGTGAAGTCACCGATCCAGCCACAATCCAGTGGACGATAACAAATAAATTTCGGAGGAAACGAGCTAGCTGGCTAACGCGTTTCTCGGAACCTTAACATAAAGCATGGAGTGGCACCACCACTGTGCACGACGCTCGCGTGTTGGAAAGTGAAACGGTACCGTTCCTGCCATCTCTGTCCCTGTTGGCGAGCGATGGCCATTTATAAATTACAAGCGGAGCGGAGGCACGCTCGTGGAAGCGAAGGGACAACGGGCGCAGAGAAAAAGAGGAGAAAGGGGGGGGGGAGAGAGGGAAAAAACAACGCGATTCCGAGGCGACTCGACGAAACCGGACTGTGGCGGCGCTCCGAGGAGAGACCGCTCCAATAGACGAGGAAGAAGTGAACGCCACCGGACGAAGAACGTCTACGCACGGAGACAGAGCGGAATTTACTCCGTTTTGGAAGCAGTCTGGACAATTTATTCCAATTCTAGAAACAATTACAACGATTTATCAACGAAATTTACAACTCTATCAAGTTCAAGACGCGTTAGATGACTGGTGACCGACAGTGATCTTCGTCGATTTCCAGTGGCCGACGAAGCAAAATTTAATGCACCAAAAATTTGAGAAACTTTCAGATTACATGTAAGAAAACAGTAGCTGAATATTGATATTTATTGCGTAGCAGTGCAATAATTAATTTAACAGTGGGTTTTGTTAAAGCAATTCAGGCATTTAGAATAGTTTCCTTTTCCCGTCGCAAAATGCTGCAACTTTCTCAGTCACTTGGTTTCTGCTAACGTTTCTCCTTGTCTAGGTTTTCTTCGTAATAATGTTCTTACTTGGGAATCGTACGTGCGTAATCGCGATCTCGCGTTTTGCGTACGAAACTTGGCGTACGGAAACGGAAATTGAAGAGAAGAGAAACGGCCACCATGGCTGCGTGCCATTTGCACCGAGCATTCGGACAGGTATTCACAGGTACAACGTCGCGTCGAGGGGACTGCAGCGTGGAGGCCGTAGCTGCAATTTCACGGAAAGTGCTCGAACGAGACAAAGGCGACGCAACGGAGCTTGACGTTCCAGGTAACGTTTCCCCGATTCCCTTGGACGCGGCCAGAGAGGCCAGACAGCCCCTTGGAGGTCGGGTTATTGTTAGCGGAAAGCCGACTCCGTGCAAGGTGTACCTTTCTTCCATGCGTCCTAAGCGGCCGTACAGGTGCAAGACGATCGGCTTTGCTCAGGTGTCGGCTCCTCTTTGCTTAGGCCCACGGCCTGTCTCTCGCCGAGAGAAAAGAGAGACGTCTCCCTTTCGTTCCGAATACACACGCGTACGCGGCCAACAAGATTGTTATCGAGGTTCGTACCTGCGCGCTCTTTCACGAGCCTCAGCGAGAGTCGAGTGCCACGCCAATTAGTTTTTACGTCGCCTACAGCGAAAATATTCGAGATCGAAGCCGTGCCGAAAGCAGTGCTAGCAAACGGGAATGTCTACTGCTGGTGAAAAGCGTACGCGTGGCTGAAAGAAGAGCTGGACATGTAACGAACTAAGAAACACGAACAGTTTCATCGACGACGAGGTCTCGTCGTGTGTACAGGAGAGATAATCAATTAGATTTTTCTCGCTAACGTCGCGTACCGTGAGTCACCTCGGTCGATTGATTACACGACGGGATATCTTTCTTATTACGATATCACGCCTCGCGTATTTTTGTACACTGCTACTCTCTGGCAACGTCGAGTTGACGAACTCCTCCTGGCTGAAGTTCGGTTGTTCGAACACATCTGTTGCAATGGGCGACGCAGGTGCGGTCGAAAAAGAACGGCGAACTATTATTTATAGGACGCGATTACGCGCACGAATTCGGTTACGATGCCGCGTAGGCTACCGACATTTGAATTCGCCGCGCTCTGTGCAGAGAACGAACGCTCGTAAAACGGAGTAAACGCGTATCCTTGGAAGGATCGAACAGAGTTCCGATCGAACAAAAGCGATCGAACGCGTGCAACATGGATCGCTGGACTCGCGCGAGTCCAGACGGTGTTGTCTGTCTGTGTTCCACAATCTTCAAGTTTCTTCCCAGCGCGATTTTCACGAACTGTGGAAGCCCGTAGCGAATTCCAACGTGATCGGTATATCGGCTTCGAAATTCCACGATATTATACTGCACGTTGGTTAACCACCTGCTGAACGATCGCGTGCCACCAGTTCGGAATGCCGCGGTGACTCCGGTTCGCTACGAAAAACTCCGGTGGTGGGAAAACGGTCGGTGCACGTGTCCCGTCGATTTTATATACGATCCACGGTGTTTTATTTAGTTACTTGTACGCACTCACCTATAAGCGGCAACAACGCGAAGGCGACGACGACGACGACGACGGCAGCAGCCCGATGACGATGATGCTCGCGGGCTGCCATCGTGACAAACGTCTGGGATTCCTCTTCTTGCACTCCGGACGCCGAGAGGAACGTTCTCTCTCTCTCTCTCTCTCTCTCTCTCTCTCTCTCTCTCTCTCTTTCTTTCGCTCTCCGCAAAATTCTCGGAATTTTACTTTTATTATTTATTCGGCACTGACACCAACTAACACAGCGACTCGTCAGCCACGCGGCTAATCAACGACTTACTCGTGGACTCGGTTACCGATATCGTGAACTCGGAAACGATACAGAGCATCGGGGCCTATTGCCATTAAACGACTGTTGCCGCACGTCGTATCGTCACGCTAGCCGATTTCGGACTGTGGCGGGGAGTAGCTCGTACGCGCTCGGCTCGGCCTTCGGTACAGTTCGTCGGCGCTCGGACGCCACCGGTGCGCTACTCGGCACGCAGGTACCAACGCGAGGGAACGCGAGTGGGAAAGCCACGATCTCGCGGTCGAACCGCGAGATCAACCGATTCTTCCTCTCTACGAGCTGGTTTCCTTCTCTCTCTCTCTCTCTCTCTCTCTCTCTCTCTCTCTCTTTCCTTTTTTCTCCTTTCTTTCACGCGTAGCCTTCCCTTTTCCCCGCTGAATATTCAGTTTTCACCGGGAGGTGGGGCATGTCCGATCACGTTCTTGAAACACGTCACGCTACTTGAATATTCACTAGCCGCAATGATTCATCTCATTTGTCTGTACGCGTCCTGAACTTTCGAACTTTCGAAATAAAACTACGATTTCCTAAGTAAATAATATACTGATCGATGAGAATCGAGTCGCTTATCCAATCTCGCCGGATTCTAATCACCGAGAAATCGTATTATCGCGAGTATCATTGTCAAGGGGTAGAAAAATCAATTTTTCTTTTTTTACATTTTCTCAAAGTATATGCTTGAAGGGAAATGTCTAATTGAATTCGTGAAATTAGCAAAGTCATAGATGTTTAAAGGAGACGATGTATTGCTCGCAACGTAAGTATGAATATTTTTCAAATGTGTTTTTCTCAAAAAATATTTTATTTCATGATATCATTATTTATTTTTATATTATTATTATTTTATAATATTTTATTTTTTATACTGTTCGATTGATTGTATGAATACAACGGGTAACAAGAACTTCAAATGTGTTTTTCTCGAATCCATATTTTTTAAACTGTCTGACGAGATATCTCACGTTTTAATCGACTTGAAATTTGAAGGAGATCTTCACCGGATGTACCTTTGTCGCATGAATCACGGATTTCAAAATCTGACGCTTTCTTCTATTTTCTTTTACAACAAAAGACGGAAAGCACAAGGTAAATTGATATTTTAACTTCAAAATGCTGCCATTTTGTTTTAGTTTTCGAAATTTCGCTGTTTCCGTGGTTCCTGCGATAAGATGCATTTTGGTTTTTCAGTTTCAAATAACCAGGTGGACCGGAATCACGTCAGCCATTTGAACCCGTTTTTAAAAACATGATTTACCCAAGGCTATATAATTTCCACGATTTTCATTAATTTCGTTAAAAAGAAAAAAATTGTAAGTACTCTTTAAGTATGAATAAATCTGTGTGCTGAAAATGCATCGTGGTTTCTTTAGAAAAAAATCCCCAAAAAGTCGATTTTTTTCAAGATTACCACTTTATTACTCTCTTAACCCCTTGCGCTGACCATAACGAGTGACCGAACCGTACACAATAATTAGTCGCTTTCTTTTTTTTCTTTTGAACTCGTCGGCACGATATCACTGGATTGGAAACGATAAAAAAGTAACAAACTCGTCATTTGTTTCGCCCGGGTTACATTCAAATATACTTGAAACTGAGAAAATGTTGCAATTTGGGACGTTCCAGCGCAAGGGGTTAATTTCACAATTCGACGATCTTTCCACGCGAGAGCGGCGTAGAAAACACTGTCGCGAGTCAAATTCGCGTCGCGCGGTGTTATCCGGCAGACGGAAGATCACGAGATAAGAAAACTCACGTTTTCGTGGCAGCGACCATTCGTTCCCGTCACTTCGATGGCAATTAACTCTCTTATCGCGGTCGGTAACCAAAGAATTAGTAACTTAAACGATCCTCGCGAGCGAGCGCGGTGGACTCGAGTTAATTTTCAGCAGTTTATCACGTATACGGCTATGGCTCGTCGTCGACGAAACCCTCCCATCCCGATTCGTCGGTTGTCGTCGTGGCCGCGTGGTCGTAGCCGTCGTTTTATGGCACTCGACATCGGAGCTTTTCGGTTCACTTTCAGCAGTCGACGACGATTCTCGAGGATCTCCGGGCAAGATTAATGGCGCAGGTGTACGTTTCAAAGCCGTGCAAATATCGCTGTCGACGCTCGGGCTCCGCGATAATGAAACGCGCGATAATGCCACGTGTACATAGAAACGTTCGCATGACGAGGCAACGGCGCGCCATTCGCGAACCGATTCGCGCCAACGTCAGGCCCACCTCCACCTCCTCCTCCTTCTCCTCCTCCTCCACCCCTGACAGATTTTCACGAGTTTCGTGATAAATTACTCGCGACGATCGACTGGCCGGTGTTCCATAGTCGTATTTACCTGGTCCATAACTTCCTTCCTCGTTTCACGTTGGACGTACACGCCCGGAACAATGAAACGCAACACGGTCTCGCTCCAACGCGGAAAGAGAAATCGCGGAAACCCCTCGCGTACAACACGATAAGGCGACTTTTATTTTAATTACGTAACACACTTAGAAAATTACATCGCACGATTTCTTATTTGGAAAATTATATCACACTGTTATATCGATGGAAATCTACGCAAGGAGCTCGAGTGTACGTATACTTTCGTTTGTCACGTTACATTTCGCCACAGTTCAGTTTGTTACTGTTTGATATTAAGAAAAGTGTGTGCAATAAATAAATGAAATTTTTATGCTACTCTAAAGTACAACGAATGTTTTAATATATTATTGAAAAATTAATCCAGACTTTGGCCATCTGTCACGTGAAAACAATTGAGGTAATAACCGAATTTTATGATACCAACAACCTCAAACTTTTTCTATCGAGGTCGAGTTAGTTGCAGACTGCACCAAGTATCGTGTATTCGAAGCAATTTGTTCAATAGTTCTTTGTTCTTCAATAGAGAATCGTATACTGTGTACAATCTCGAGTGTCGTATAGCAGTGGAAGTTCAATAATTTTTTATTCTTCAATAGAGAATCGTTGCTGTACACAGTCTCGCTGGGAAAGGTTCCGAGTGTCGTATAATAAACATTCGAAGGACCACCTCGTTTGAAGAATGATTTATTTAACAACGCAACTATACAAAGTGGAAGACGACATTGTACAACCGAAAACACGTTCTCGTCTAATCGTACTGAGCAGCGACAAAAGACAAAAATCATTAACCTCTTGAGCTGGAATGACGTGCCACCGTTTGCGTGCCCAAAATTGCTATATTTTCTCAGTTTCAAGTATATTTAAAAATACAATCCATGCAAATGATAAATTTATTACTTCTCAATAATTTCTATCCAGTGATGTCATACCGACGAGTTTAAAAGGAAAGCGAGAAATTCTTGTATACGGTATGCTTGGTCACTCGTTACGGTCCGCAATCAGTTGCCAGGGCAAGTGATTGAATCAAGGCCCTTATTTACATTTCGTGCTGCACATGTATTAATATTCCCAATAAAAGTGAAAAATTATTTGTTTTTTAATAGTTCTTGGAAAGTAATTTCCTGAAATCCTTTTTCGTACTGGCTCCTAATTTCATATTATTATTTCGTAGAAACCTGTGTACTGTATTATAGGACAGACTTTTATTCCAATATACCAGCCTGATCATTTTCCTCTATTACTAAAATTATGAAACGATCAGCGTGATCGGTCATTTGAACGGTTTCGAGTCAACCAATCGTGGAAAAAAAAAAAAAAGACAGAAACTCGCGTAGGAAAGAAAACTGGAGGCGTAAAGCGTCATTGGCGGTTGGCCTCGTGGTGCGCCGAGGGTCTCGAGTTGGTGGCTCTCTTTTTTTATTTAGGGAAAACACACCTAACTCCCCTTCTCTGGAGAGGATCGTTGTTCAAATAAACCGAGCGACCCCTTGGTGGTTTACATCGTGGCCCTCGCGTCTTTCCCGCGGGTCAGAGAACGTACCCGAAACCTGGCTGCTGACCCCGCGAGAGGAGACGAGAAAAGAGGGCAACTCTTTTTCTCTCTCTCTCTCTCTCTCTCTCTCTCTCTGGTTTTTCTCTTTTCATAGGTACATGCATTGTGTCTGTCGTTTGTCATTGGCCCTTGTTTACCAGGCGGAATGAATTACGCTCCGACAGAGGAATTTTCTTCCATGCTTTTCACGCAAGAATCTCATGCCTCTCGCCCGAAGGATACGAGCGAACTCTATTTGTTTTCGTAGCATCGGCTGACTCGGTTCGTTCGTCACGGCTGCCAAACAGACACGGCCCAGGGTGGAACATTCCTCTTAATTAAAAGCTTCCACTCGAGATGCGTTCTGTTTCGTCGAAAGCGGTCGAAAGATCTCGCGAAGAGACGTCTCTTCTTTAATATTCTCGCGTATCTCTCTGATACGTGTATACGCGTTCGAATATCATCGAGAGAGAATAGGAGTATTTGAGAGACTATAACTACCAAAGTAATCGAAAAGATCAATTTATAATATATTTATAATATATTTATAATTTATAATATATTTATAATATATTTATAATTTATAATATATTTATAATTTATAATATATTTATAATTTGTAATATATTTATGATCTATGATTTATTTATAATTTTCGATGTTTCATAGACGTAAAACAGCGTGTTTTTAAAGTAGAACATACAAATAAAAGCTCGTATGGTCCATGTCACTGTATCACAAAGTTTCTCTACCTTTTTTCACTTCAATGTCTCCAATGGAAATTTTATGCTTCGTCTTAAGAGAAACGCTGTTTTAAGAAAAATATGATTAGCATCGTTGTTTCGCAAATACACGGCGACATGTGAAAATTTTCGACCAGATACCAGGTAGTAAGTTGAGAAGGCAAAGGCCTTCGAAGCTTCAAAGAACCGTCTATATCCTCGCAATCTCCTTTTTCTTCGATGCTTCCCCCTTCCGACCGTTGTGTTTCGCTCCTTTCCGTTTGATTTTCTTTCATTTGTCGTTCATCGCGCGTCGCCCCGACAGCCGCGCGATTAATAAACGTCCTCGTCCTCGTGGAAGATGGTCGATTCACGAAGAGGCAGAGCAGCCTCGGCAGCAGGAAAGAGACAAAGATACGAGGGAGAGAAATAAAAAGGCATCGAAGGCTGAACGATGCTCGAGATGCTTGTGTCTTCTCTTGGCGAAGGCGGCCGTTATTAAACACTTAAATCTTTCTCGATGAACAAGACGAGAAAAAAGAAAGAAAGAAAGGAGGAGAGGAAAAGAAACTAGCCGAAACTTATCCAACGAGGATGAGTAAATTTACGAGAGACAGACAACGCGATGCGCTGTTCCGGACTCTCGAGAGTCTCTTTCGAATTCGACGCATATCATCCAGCCTCGTCCGAGTGTGTATAATATAGTAATCCGAACAGTTATTTAGGTTTGTAACACAGCTTCAAAGGCTGAATTTCAGAGTAATTTAAGAGAGAAAGAAACCCGAGCCTGAGAGCAAAAGAGAATGGAAACAACGAAGAAACTGGCGGCAGAAGAAAAAGCGGAGAGGTGAGATAAATCATCTCCAAGATCAATCTCGAAAGAGGCGAGTGCCACCGGATGGGAACCGGATGAAGAGTGGTCTTGTATCCGGTGGAGAGTTTTCGTGGCTACCGCCTCAACTCTTCAGAGAAATTCCACGAACGCCTCGCGCGAGCCCCATTCCGCTCTTGAATCTTGAGTGAGACCTCTCGCGGCGAGGAGAAATTTAATTAAAATCTCGCTTCTATAGAAAACCGGACTACCGCCATCGAACCTCGCCCCCGCCGATACGAGTCAATTCGGGAAAGAAGAAAAAACCTCGAGCGGATTCTCCTGCCCCGGCGTATATATTTGGCCGTTTCGAAACGAAACGAACGGTTCCGGGGAAGCCCGAAGGCAAGTTTGGAGCAAACGAGAGGCAAAAACGAGAGCTCGCGCAGCTCTCGTTTAATTAAGACGCCGTAGAAAATTTCATCGCGCACGCTCTCGAGAGTGTGTTTTACACGGACAAAGCAATCCACGGAATTGAAAAAATTCCTCCATTGTCGCGACGCTGTATCGTTTCACCCGTGGCTAACGTTCGGTAACGCGGGACACCTCCTTGGATCGTTCGACTTGTCGCCTCCTTCCGAGAAGAAAACGACCCCGAGGAGAAAACAAGCCCGCGGTGCGAGTACTGCTCCCGTTGCAAATTTAATTAAGACTTCATACCGGTCTGTTTTATCTCTCGAGAATCAACGTGGGTCTGAAGTTCTTCGAAAAATGTCGATCCTCTTTTCGTTCAGCTAGCTGTCCACTGGAGAGTAAAACTGTCGCGAGTTGCTCTAGAGGGTATTTCTCGCAAATGAATACTGTTCTGAGAGTTACTGTCCGAGAGCATCGGTTTCGAAATCCTGACAGCACTCTCGTGCGAGCAGAATAATGAATATTAAAAGAGCGTGATGAAAAAGTGAAATTATTAAACTAATTTTCTTTTAATTTAGATTATTATATAGTAATTTAAATATTATACATAAATATAAATATAAATATTATATAATGTAATTATTATATAATAATTTAAATATTACACATAAATATAAATATAAATATTATATAATATAATTATTATATAATAATTTAAATATTATATATAAATATAAATATTATATAAATATTATAAATATTATAAATAATTATATAAATATTATAAAATATTAATACTTAATTATATTAAATATTATATATTATAATAATTTAAATTATTGAACTCTTCTTTTTATGTTGATTTCTCTTTTTTTCTTAAAATATCATGGACAACTATGGGGGCGCACATTTCTTGCACCTCCATAATAGCAATGTCACTGTTCATCGTGCTGTTTCGTACTAAGCTACACCACAGTGAGTAGGACCGGAGACAATGAACTCTCAAATGTACACGGTTCTGAGAGTTCTATTGGATAGTAAGCTCTCGAAGTGTATGACGGTGAGTGAAAATTCTCAAAGTTGCTCTCGAATGGACACAACGATACTTGACACTACTCTCGCGAGAAACTCTCAAATGGACGCAAGGCTTTCGTTTCAACTAAAATGGAGCCAGTGTTCCCTTCGATTTTTCCTTTGTTTTCGCGAAAGGGAGAGGGGAAGAAAAAAATAAGAAACCTGAGGTGGGGAAAAGGCGAAGGAAGGAAGGAAAGAGCTCGAGAAGAGCTTTACGAGTTAGAAAATGAATGATGAACTCCCGTGTTCTACGTCCTCCTACGGCTCTCTACGTGTCCTTGTGCGCGCGTATTGGACCAGGTTTGCTGGCGCCTGTAAGGCAGGCAGCCAGACGGGCGCCAGCGTTCGAAAGGGTTTCGCGTAGCTGGAACAAGGACGGTCGTGGGTCGTGTCGCCGCGGCGCGAAAGGGGGCTGGAGGGAAAGCAAGAAAAAGAGAGTTCCACGAGCTGGAACAGCGGAGCGCTGGAAAAGGAACGGCGTGGAGCGGCACGAAGCAGGGACGCAGGCGCGAACGGTGAAAAACCATCGTTTCTCTCCCTCTATCTCCTCTACGCGTGCCTCGAAAATCGTGTGTTGCAGGGCCAACACACGTCGAAACTTCCTGCGTGTCGGTCCGGGATTGAAAGCTACTTAGATGCTAACAACGAATCCATTTCAATCTCCCGGCGAATGCACTCCCAACTCGAAACGGAAAGAGAGAGAGAGAGAGAGAGAGAGGCTCGTGGAACTATCGCAGCCTATCGTACGAAGATCCGCGGAGAACTTGTTAACTTACGAGAATCGAAAGATGTTCTAGGCTGATTTAATGGGGGGGTGAGACTAGTTGAAGAAACTTCAAGAGATAGTGGACGGATCGTGATCGTCTCACAATCAGAGAAAAGCCAAAGTTTACGCGTCTCGAGTGTCGAAGTGGAGATTCTCGAGAGGTCCTTCTCACTGTCGCGATTCCACGATGCCTTTGTATTTATACGGTCAATTACTGCGATGGTGCAGAGTTCTCAGCGATGGTGAACTTCGGGGATGATGAACTTTGGAATAAAACGATGAATAACGACGGTGGTAACGTTCATGGCGCTAACGGCGGAGCGGGAGAGTGGTTAGTTTTGAGAAAGGGACAATTAATGGCGCTTTTTACCTAGACCCTCTAGGTAATGGGTTTTAATATAGTTGGTAATTTAGTGTTCTGTTTTGCGGTCCACTGTGAAAGAAATCTTTCCAGCTCGTTCTCAGACTGTCCCCTTGTTGTTGAAAATGTCGTTTCTATTATTTCTCTCAGTAAGTCTGTTGCCTGTTGTACGATACGTGCACTCCCCACCAAAAGTATTAGGACACCTGTTTATTTAGTATAAATTGTATAAATTTTTTCGTGGATGCGTAGCTACAAAAAAATCGTTACTAAGACCACAGAATAGAGTAAAAAGACTACTGTAGGCTAAAAAAATATCGAAATTGGTCAGTCAAAGAGTGGAAAAATGTTTTATGGACCAACGAATCTAAATTCGAGGTGTTCGGTTGCAAGCGGCGAGCTTATGTTTTTAGAAAACCTGAAGAAAAAATGATTCCTGACTGTATCGTACCTACAGTTAAACACGGAGGGCGGTCAATAATGATCTGGGAGTGTATCGAAGCGAATAGTGTTGGTGATTTAATAAAAATCGAAGGGATTCTGAAAAAAGAACAATATTTGTCTGTTTTACGTGATTATGCCATACCACCTGGAAGGCGATTAATAGGCCAAAATTTTATTTTTATGCGTGACAACGATCCCAAGCACACTGCAAGGGTTTGCAAAGACTATATGCAACATTTAGAACATAGTGATGAATCAAAAATAAAGCACTGGCCCCGTCAAACCTCCGATCTGAACCCAATAGAGAAGATTTGGGATGAATTAGATCGGAAAATCCGTAAAGTGTGTCCAAAGTCCCAAAATCACTTATGGAACAAACTATAAAATGCATGGAACCAAATAGTACCAGAAAAACAATAGAAAAACGGATGCCGAAATTAGTCGAACAAATAATTAAAAAACGCGGTGGATATATCGACGAAAAGAAAATTTAACTTTCTTGTTCTTAAATTAATGTTATTATTACTATAATATGAACTATATATACCTCTCCCAGCTTCATATAACTAACTCTGAAATAAATTTAAGAAATTGCAACAATTCCCAAATTTATTTCATTTTTTGCAAATGTCCTAATACTTTGTACGTCTGAAATATTCTATCTGTGAGAGAGATAATGAAACGAAATTTCAGGCAACAGAACGCGAAGTTTATCGTGCGTAATTAATAGAAGAGAGATCCGTGTCACTTAGTCTAATTAAATTTTCATTCAGCCGCGTTAATGTTGGATTAATCTGTTACGAAATTGTGAAAATCAGTGTAATCTACTGGCAATGAGCGATCAATTTGGCAGCTACGATCAATCATGTATGACGCGTCGAGCGGACGGGTTCACGAAGGGTGTGCAGTAGCCGCCCTACTACACACCGAAAAAGATTATATTCCATCGACGGAACAACATAAAACGGGATATTAAATCACGAAGCGTCGAACGGACGATAGAAGAAATTATTACTCTCGGCCAAGTTTCCAGAGCGACGCTCTCTCACTATCGAAACTTTGGAAATTGATGGAAAATCTCGGCCGCGAAGTCAGGGAAAAAATTCGGCATTCAACGTTGCGCCGTCACACCGATTGTTTGAGGTACAAAGGTAAACGAGTGGCGAAAGAATGGAAGAACGGGGTGGGGCGGGCTTGAAGAGGTGAAGAAGAAAAAAGAACGGGGCGAAGAAAGGAGAGAAGAAAGGCACGAGAGCGATATACAGTTAAGAGAGAGTAATTAGGAAGAAGTGCAATTGCGAACAAGTGAGTGACTCGAGAGAATGAAATACGAATTCTTAATTACTCTGGAATTGTATACGACAATTTGCGCAAGTGGTTCTCGTTTACAGCCGAGGCTCGAGTAATCTCGTAGATCTAGATTATCGCGACGAAATGTAAATCAGCATAAAGACCCTGTAATTACTTAACGTTAAGTAAGGGAGACAAGATTTAAGACGTTCGCGCCCTTTGTTTCAAGTTGTGTAACAAAGTAAAGTTGATTTTTTTATACATTTATACATTTTACACATTCACGTTGATTTCTTTTTCTTTCTTTTTTTTTTTTTTTTTTTTGAAATCGTTTCAATAAGTGTCCTGGCTGGTAAGAGACGAAACTCTTTAACTGAAACATTTCTCAAACTCCGTTGCAATCCTCGACGCAATACCGTCTACCCAATATCGTAGTAACACTACTTGCTCGCACCGAGGAACCCAAAATAGAAAAGTTCCATCCGAAAACGACACGCTCCATCGACACCCACTTACGCTCACCCACTTCTCGATTGCTCTTCCGTTCACGCTTCTCTAGCTCCTTTCATAACCCCGGTTCAATATCTCGTTCGCGCCTCGTACGACATTCCAAACCCAGCGTCGACGATGTTTTTAACAAGCAATCGCCCAGGCGTCTCCCTCCTCCTCCTCCTCCTCCACCTCCTCCCGACGCCGGTTGCGTAGCGAAAATTTCATCGAATCACCGCGGTGAACCGCGATCCCCACAGCGTTCCGCTACGCGCGATCGATGAACGCACGTGCATCGAATACGTCGAATCGTCGAAAATGCGGGGCCGTCTTTATCTAGAAGGCTCGCCAAGCATACCGAAATAATACGCGGGTACAAATCGATATCGGTGGTTGTTCGATCCGGCCGGAGGGAGGCTGGCCTTTCGAGTCGCGAAATATTGCTCCAGAAGCTCGAGTTTTCGGACCGCGGGACCGTGGAAGAGGGGAAACTACGTTTGGCATAGTAACTCGAGAAAGCGTTACAACGACTCGCGAAAATACAGTTTGCCTGCCTTAAGAAGATTACACAATATTTTGAAATATTAGGGGTAATGTCGTTTTTTGATACTGTACAAAATTTTGTTTTATTTAAGGGTTAATACAGTTTTAATCTATTAAGCACGTTGAATGTCGATATATTTAATAGAAATAGGTTATGTTACATTTAATATAGGTTATGTTACAACAAGTTAAATTATTATCACTAGACGGCAATTAAATTAGAAAAAAAAAACAACATTACTTATGGGTAGCACTAATATTTCAAAATTTCAATGGCACTATAAGTCATATACACTAAATGTCGATATATTTAATAGAATATAGGTTATGTTA